>NC_086444.1:728010067-728202567 GCF_028390025.1 Pseudophryne corroboree | reverse complement strand
ATCTAGGAGTGGCACTGCAGTGTCACGCAGGATGGCCCTTCCAAAAAACACTCCCCAAACAGCACATGACGCAAAGAAAAAAAGAGGCGCAATGAGGTAGCTGTGTGAGTAAGCTAAGCGACCCTAGTGGCCGACACAAACACCTGGTCCATCTAGGAGTGGCACTGCAGTGTCACGCAGGATGGCCCTTCCAAAAAACACTCCCCAAACAGCACATGACGCAAAGAAAAAAAGAGGCGCAATGAGGTAGCTGTGTGAGTAAGATAAGCGACCCTAGTGGCCGACACAAACACCTGGCCCATCTAGGAGTGGCACTGCAGTGTCACGCAGGATGGCCCTTCCAAAAAACACTCCCCAAACAGCACATGACGCAAAGAAAAAAAGAGGCGCAATGAGGTAGCTGTGTGAGTAAGCTAAGCGACCCTAGTGGCCGACACAAACACCTGGCCCATCTAGGAGTGGCACTGCAGTGTCACGCAGGATGGCCCTTCCAAAAAACACTCCCCAAACAGCACATGACGCAAAGAAAAAAAGAGGCGCAATGAGGTAGCTGTGTGAGTAAGATAAGCGACCCTAGTGGCCGACACAAACACCTGGCCCATCTAGGAGTGGCACTGCAGTGTCACGCAGGATGGCCCTTCCAAAAAACACTCCCCAAACAGCACATGACGCAAAGAAAAAAAGAGGCGCAATGAGGTAGCTGTGTGAGTAAGATAAGCGACCCTAGTGGCCGACACAAACACCTGGCCCATCTAGGAGTGGCACTGCAGTGTCACGCAGGATGGCCCTTCCAAAAAACACTCCCCAAACAGCACATGACGCAAAGAAAAAAAGAGGCGCAATGAGGTAGCTGTGTGAGTAAGCTAAGCGACCCTAGTGGCCGACACAAACACCTGGCCCATCTAGGAGTGGCACTGCAGTGTCACGCAGGATGGCCCTTCCAAAAAACACTCCCCAAACAGCACATGACGCAAAGAAAAAAAGAGGCGCAATGAGGTAGCTGTGTGAGTAAGATAAGCGACCCTAGTGGCCGACACAAACACCTGGCCCATCTAGGAGTGGCACTGCAGTGTCACGCAGGATGGCCCTTCCAAAAAACACTCCCCAAACAGCACATAACGCAAAGAAAAAAAGAGGCGCAATGAGGAAGCTGTGTGAGTAAGATAAGCGACCCTAGTGGCCGACACAAACACCTGGCCCATCTAGGAGTGGCACTGCAGTGTCACGCAGGATGGCCCTTCCAAAAAACACTCCCCAAACAGCACATGACGCAAATAAAAATGAAAGAAAAAAGAGGTGCAAGATGGAATTGTCCTTGGGCCCTCCCACCCACCCTTATGTTGTATAAACAGGACATGCACACTTTAACCAACCCATCATTTCAGTGACAGGGTCTGCCACACGACTGTGACTGAAATGACGGGTTGGTTTGGACCCCCACCGAAAAAGAAGCAATTAATCTCTCCTTGCACAAACTGGCTCTACAGAGGCAAGATGTCCACCTCATCATCATCCTCCGATATATCACCGTGTACATCCCGCTCCTCACAGATTATCAATTCGTCCCCACTGGAATCCACCATCTCAGCTCCCTGTGTACTTTGTGGAGGCAATTGCTGCTGGTCAATGTCTCCACGGAGGAATTGATTATAATTCATTTTAATGAACATCATCTTCTCCACATTTTCTGGAAGTAACCTCGTACGCCGATTGCTGACAAGGTGAGCGGCGGCACTAAACACTCTTTCGGAGTACACACTTGTGGGAGGGCAACTTAGGTAGAATAAAGCCAGTTTGTGCAAGGGCCTCCAAATTGCCTCTTTTTCCTGCCAGTATAAGTACAGACTGTCTGACGTGCCTACTTGGATGCGGTCACTCATATAATCCTCCACCATTTTTTCAATGGTGAGAGAATCATATGCAGTTACAGTAGACGACATGTCCGTAATCGTTGTCAGGTCCTTCAGTCCGGACCAGATGTCAGCATCAGCAGTCGCTCCAGACTGCCCTGCATCACCGCCAGCGGGTGGGCTCGGAATTCTGAGCCTCTTCCTCGCACCCCCAGTTGCGGGAGAATGTGAAGGAGGAGATGTTGACAGGTCGCGTTCTGCTTGACTTGACAATTTTGTCACCAGCAGGTCTTTGAACCACAGCAGACTTGTGTCTGCCGGAAAGAGAGATCAAAGGTAGGTTTTAAATCTAGGATCGAGCACGGTGGCCAAAATGTAGTGCTCTGATTTCAACAGATTGACCACCCGTGAATCCTTGTTAAGCGAATTAAGGGCTCCATCCACAAGTCCCACATGCCTAGCGGAATCGCTCCGTGTTAGCTCCTCCTTCAATGCCTCCAGCTTCTTCTGCAAAAGCCTGATGAGGGGAATGACCTGACTCAGGCTGGCAGTGTCTGAACTGACTTCACGTGTGGCAAGTTCAAAAGGTTGCAGAACCTTGCACAACGTTGAAATCATTCTCCACTGCGCTTGAGACAGGTACATTCCACCTCCTATATCGTGCTCAATTGTATAGGCTTGAATGGCCTTTTGCTGCTCCTCCAACCTCTGAAGCATATATAGGGTTGAATTCCACCTCGTTACCACTTCTTGCTTCAGATGATGGCAGGGCAGGTTCAGGCGTTTTTGGTGGTGCTCCAAGTCTTCTGTACGTGGTGCCTGTACGCCGAAAGTGTCCCGCAATTCTTCTGGCCACCGACAGCATCTCTTGCACGCCCCTGTCGTTTTTTAAAAAATTCTGCACCACCAAATTCAAGGTATGTGCAAAACATGGGACGTGCTGGAATTTGCCCATATTTAATGCACACACAATATTGCTGGCGTTGTCCGATGCCACAAATCCACAGGAGAGTCCAATTGGGGTAAGCCATTCCGCGATGATCTTCCTCAGTTGCCGTAAGAGGTTTTCAGCTGTGTGCGTATTCTGGAAACCGGTGATACAAAGCGTAGCCTGCCTAGGAAAGAGTTGGCATTTGCGAGATGCTGCTACTGGTGCCGCCGCTGCTGTTCTTGCGGCGGGAGTCCATACATCTACCCAGTGGGCTGTCACAGTCATATAGTCCTGACCCTGCCCTGCTCCACTTGTCCACATGTCCGTGGTTAAGTGGACATTGGGTACAACTGCATTTTTTAGGACACTGGTGAGTCTTTTTCTGACGTCCGTGTACATTCTCGGTATCGCCTGCCTAGAGAAGTGGAACCTAGATGGTATTTGGTAACGGGGGCACACTACCTCAAGAAATTGTCTAGTTCCCTGTGAACTAACGGCGGATACCGGACGCACGTCTAACACCAACATAGTTGTCAAGGCCTCAGTTATCCGCTTTGCAACAGGATGACTGCTGTGATATTTCATCTTCCTCGCAAAGGACTGTTGGACAGTCAATTGCTTGGTGGAAGTAGTAAAAGTGGGCTTACGACTTCCCCTCTGGGATGACCATCGACTCCCAGCAGCAACAACAGCAGCGCCAGCAGCAGTAGGCGTTACACGCAAGGATGCATCGGAGGAATCCCAGGCAGGAGAAGACTCGTCAGAATTGCCAGTGACATGGCCTGCAGGACTATTGGCATTCCTGGGGAAGGAGGAAATTGACACTGAGGGAGTTGGTGGGGTGGTTTGCGTGAGCTTGGTTACAAGAGGAAGGGATTTACTGGTCAGTGGACTGCTTCCGCTGTCGCCCAAAGTTTTTGAACTTGTCACTGACTTATTATGAATGCGCTGCAGGTGACGTATAAGGGAGGATGTTCCGAGGTGGTTAACGTCCTTACCCCTACTTATTACAGCTTGACAAAGGCAACACACGGCTTGACAAATGTTGTCCGCATTTCTGTTGAAATACTTCCACACCGAAGAGCTGATTTTTTGGGTATTTTCACCAGGCATGTCAACGGCCCTATTCCTCCCACGGACAACAGGTGTCTCCACGGGTGCCTGACTTAAACAAACCACCTCACCATCAGAATCCTCCTTGTCAATTTCCTCCCCAGCGCCAGCAACACCCATATCCTCCTCATCCTGGTGTACTTCAACACTGACATCTTCAATCTGACTATCAGGAACTGGACTGCGCGTGCTCCTTCCAGCACTTGCAGGGGGCGTGCAAATGGTGGAAGGCGCATGCTCTTCACGTCCAGTGTTGGGAAGGTCAGGCATCGCAACCGACACAATTGGACTCTCCTTGTGGATTTGGGATTTCGAAGAACGCACAGTTCTTTGCGGTGCTTTTGCCAGCTTGAGTCTTTTCATTTTTCTAGCGAGAGGCTGAGTGCTTCCATCCTCATGTGAAGCTGAACCACTAGCCATGAACATAGGCCAGGGCCTCAGCCGTTCCTTGCCACTCCGTGTGGTAAATGGCATATTGGCAAGTTTACGCTTCTCCTCCGACAATTTTATTTTAGATTTTGGAGTCCTTTTTTTACTGATATTTGGTGTTTTGGATTTTACATGCTCTGTACTATGACATTGGGCATTGGCCTTGGCAGACGACGTTGCTGGCATTTCATCGTCTCGGCCATGACTAGTGGCAGCAGCTTCAGCACGAGGTGGAAGTGGATCTTGATCTTTCCCTAATTTTGGAACCTCAACATTTTTGTTCTCCATATTTTAATAGGCACAACTAAAAGGCACCTCAGGTAAACAATGGAGATGGATGGATACTAGTATACTTATGGATGGACGAGCGACTGCCGACACAGAGGTAGCTACAGCCGTGGACTACCGTACTGTGTCTGCTGCTAATATAGACTGGATGATAATGAGATGAAATTAATATATATATATATATATATATATAATATCACTAGTACTGCAGCCGGACAGGTATATATATTTATTATGTAATGACTGATGACGGACCTGCTGGACACTGTCACCTCAGCAGCACCGCAGACTCCTACAGTAAGCTACTATAGTAGTATGTATCAAGAAGAAAGAGAAAGAAAAAAAACCACGGGTAGGTGGTATACAATTATGGATGGACCAGTGACTGCCGACACAGAGGTAGCTACAGCCGTGGACTACCGTACTGTGTCTGCTGCTAATATAGACTGGATGATAATGAGATGAAATTAATATATATATATATATATATATAATATCACTAGTACTGCAGCCGGACAGGTATATATATTTATTATGTAATGACTGATGACGGACCTGCTGGACACTGTCAGCTCAGCAGCACCGCAGACTGCTACAGTAAGCTACTATAGTAGTATGTATCAAGAAGAAAGAGAAAAAAAAAAACTACGGGTAGGTGGTATACAATTATGGACGGACCAGCGACTGCCGACACAGAGGTAGCTACAGCCATGGACTACCGTACTGTGTCTGCTGCTAATATAGACTGGATGATAATGAGATGAAATTAATATATATATATATATATATATATATATATATATAATATCACTAGTACTGCAGCCGGACAGGTATATATATTTATTATGTAATGACTGATGACGGACCTGCTGGAAACTGTCAGCTCAGCAGCACCGCAGACTGCTACAGTAAGCTCCTATAGTAGTATGTATCAAGAAGAAAGAGAAAAAAAAAACCACGGGTAGGTGGTATACAATTATGGATGGACCAGCGACTGCCGACACAGAGGTAGCTACAGCCGTGGACTACCGTACTGTGTCTGCTGCTAATATAAACTGGATGATAATGAGATGAAATTAATATATATATATATATATATATATATATAATATCACTAGTACTGCAGCCGGACAGGTATATATATTTATTATGTAATGACTGATGACGGACCTGCTAGACACTGTCAGCTCAGCAGCACCGCAGACTGCTACAGTAAGCTACTATAGTAGTATGTATCAAGAAGAAAGAGAAAAAAAAAAACCACGGGTAGGTGGTATACAATTATGGATGGACCAGCGACTGCCGACACAGAGGTAGCTACAGCCGTGGACTACCGTACTGTTTCTGCTGCTAATATAGACTGGATGATAATGAGATGAAATTAATATATATATATATATATATATAATATCACTAGTACTGCAGCCGGACAGGTATATATATTTATTATGTAATGACTGATGACGGACCTGCTGGACACTGTCAGCTCAGCAGCACCGCAGACTGCTACAGTAAGCTACTATAGTAGTATGTATCAAGAAGAAAGAGAAAAAAAAAAACACGGGTAGGTGGTATACAATTATGGATGGACCAGCGACTGCCGACACAGAGGTAGCTACAGCCGTGGACTACCGTACTGTGTCTGCTGCTAATATAGACTGGATGATAATGAGATGAAATTAATATATATATATATATATATATATATAATATCACTAGTACTGCAGCCGGACAGGTATATATATTTATTATGTAATGACTGATGACGGACCTGCGGGACACTGTCAGCTCAGCAGCACCGCAGACTGCTACAGTAAGCTACTATAGTAGTATGTATCAAGATGAAAGAGAAGAAAAAAAAACACGGGTAGGTGGTATACAATTATATATATATTATATACAATTTTATATATATATATATATTAAACTGGTGGTGATTAATTAAACTGGTGGTCAGGTCACTAGTCACACTATCAGCAACTTGCAAGTAGTACTCCTAAGCAGACAATCACAATATATACTGGTGGTCAGTGTGGTCACAATGGCAGTGTGGCACTCTGGCAGCAAAAGTGTGCACTGTACGTTAAAATATGTACTCCTGCAGCCTGCTCTCAGACTCTAACTGCTCCCCACTGTCTCCCCCACAAGTCAGATATACACAGTCACACTATCACTTCAGCAAGTAGTAGTACTCCTCCTAATGCTCCCCAAAATTACTAAAGTAATACTCTGTCTCTCTCTACTCTAGTCTCACTCTCTATAAACGGAGAGGACGCCAGCCACGTCCTCTCCCTATCAATCTCAATGCACGTGTGAAAATGGCGGCGACGCGCGGCTCCTTATATAGAATCCGAGTCTCGCGATAGAATCCGAGCCTCGCGAGAATCCGACAGCGGGATGATGACGTTCGTGCGCGCTCGGGTTAACCGAGCAAGGCGGGAAGATCCGAGTCGCTCGGACCCGTGTAAAAAAACCTGAAGTTCGGGCGGGTTCGGTTTCCGAGGAACCGAACCCGCTCATCTCTAGTATATATATGTATCTATCATGTATGTATCTGTTCTATCTATCGTGTATGTGATATATGTATGTATCTATCATGTATGTGTTATATGTATGTATCACACCTTCCTCTATACATATACATACATTCATACATACACACACCTATATCTGTATGTACACTGACATACACACACCAACATCTATACATAAACACGCTGACCCCTAAACGTACACCAACATACCCACACCTGCATCTATACCTACACATGCTGACACCTGGACGATGTACACCGGCTTACCCACATGTGCATCTATACATACATGTGCTGACACCTGGACATACACTGATGTACCCACACCTAACATCTATACATACACATGCTAACACCTGGACGTATACAGACGTACCCACATTTGCATTCATGCATGTATAGATGTAGGTGTGTGTACATCAGTGTATGCCCAGGTGTCAGCGCGTGTATGTATAGATGCAGGCAGGCCCGGCGCTGACCGCTCAGCAAGGTCCTGCAAAGCAGGGAGGCGCTGGGTCGGAGAGGCGCTCTCCCCGCTCTGCGACCTTACTGGTGTGCGCTATTGCTGCCGGCTGCCAGCGCCTGTCACTCTGACAGACAGTAGCGGCGCTGGTAGCAGGAAGAGTGGCTCCCCCTCCCTGCCTCCTCACAGACGGAGTCTCACTGTCCGGCACAGAGATCTGACATCACTCACATCCCTGTCTGCCCGCTTGGGGTCGAGTTGAAGCCAGGGCTTTGTGTCTCCGGGGCAGTTCTTACATGACAGTTTAGCATCCATAGTGCACACTCCATCAGACCCCGCCCACCTGCGGAATGCCCGACGGCATAGTTGGATTCAGCGCACCTGCTCCCCCCAACCCGGAAGTCTCGCAATTGCGCAGAGCACAGAGAGGGCTACCATGGTACCATGCAGGTGTGCGCACTGTACATGCACACAGGGATCCAGGTGCCAAGATGAGACTCTGTTCGGGACAAACAAGAGGACAAGCAGAAATCCCCACCACCCACCAGCACTCCAGTTTGCAAGGGACAGCTAACAACTAAGAAAAGAACAGGTCACCTGAGGTGGCAGGGCGCCGTTCTGTATTGAACCAGTTCACCACATTTACTTATATAGAGTTTATTATTTACATACTAATTATCACTGCCTGATGGCTGCAAAACTTGTAGAAAATAGTGTTACTGACATTTAACAGAACTCCAGCATGCATAGACAAAGTTTAAAACTGCATAGCAAGCAGGGTAATCCCATGTGTGCCCACCATCTCACTGACCCCCTCCCCTTCCCCCCCACATAAAACCCCCAGCCAGTCCAGTCATAGTGATCCTCATTCAACCCAGTGTTCCCCCTCCCACCACTTTATCACAGCCTCCTTCCCATCCTGCCCATTGGCCCTAGCACTTCTGCATTGCCGACACCTCCCTGTAGCTCCCCCCTCGTCATCCCTACCCTCCTAATTCCTGTAACTACCCCCTCAGCGTCCCAGCCCTTACCCACCAACTCCCCTGTCAGTGTCCCTGTCCTCACGGTTGATTCTATTTCGGAGTGGGAGAAGGGACCTTCTGACGTATCTAGGGGAGGAGACACGTCACCAGGGGGAGGAGCTACGGGCGAACAGGGTACCCGAAAAGTACGCTCGCCACGCTTCGGGCTCGGCCTTATCCATTTTCTTTCAAAGAGAATTGGCTTCTCTTCCTGAAGTACAGACTTTTGTGAAGGGCGTGGTGCATATTCAGCCTCCCTTTGTGCCTCCGGTGGCGCCTTGGGATCTTAACGTGGTATTCAGTTTCCTCAAGTCACCTTGGTTTGAACCACTCAAAACAGTAGAGTTGAAATACCTCACTTGGAAAGTGGTCATGTTGTAGGCCTTAACTTCTGCAAGGCGGGTTTCGGAATTGGCGGCTTTATCATATAAAAGCCCATACCTGATTTTTCACGTGGATAGGGCAGAGTTGAGGACTCGTACTCAATTTCTGCCGAAGGTGGTCTCATCTTTTCATATGAACCAACCTATTGTCGTGCCTGTGGCTACACGGGACATGGAGGATTCTGAGTCCCTGGATGTGGTCAGGGCTTTGAAGATTTATGTGACCAGAACAGCTACGATCCAGAAGACGGAAGCTCTGTTTGTTCTGTATGCGGCCAACAAGGTTGGCGCTCCTGCTTCAAAGCAGACTATTGCTCGCTGGATCTGTAACACGATTCAGCAGGCGCATTCTACGGCAGGATTGCCATTACCTAAATCAGTTAAGGCCCATTCCACTAGGAAGGTGGGCTCTTCTTGGGCGGCTGCACAAGGGGTCTCGGCATTACAGCTTTGCCGAGCGGCTACTTGGTCAGGTTCCAACACTTTTGCGAAGTTCTATAAGTTTGATACCCTGGCTGAGGAGGACCTTGTGCTTGCTCAATCGGTGCTGCAGAGTCATTCGCACTCTCCCGCCCGTTTGGCAGCTTTGGTATAATCCCCATGGTCCTTACGGAGTCCCCAGCATCCACTAGGACGTTAGAGAAAATAAGATTTTACTTACCGGTAAATCTATTTCTCGTAGTCCGTAGTGGATGCTGGGCGCCCGTCCCAAGTGCGGACTTATTCCGTAAGACTTGTATATAGTTATTGCTTCAAAAAGGGTTATATTATAGTTGGTCGGTCTTGAACCGAGGCTATGTTAATTGTTCATACTGTTAACTGGGTAGTTTATCACAAGTTATACGGTGTGGCTGGTATGAATCTCGCCCTTAGATTACAAAAATCCTTTCCTCGTACTGTTCATATCCTCTGGGCACAGTTTCTCTAACTGAGGTCTAGAGGAGGGACATAGAGGGAGGAGCCAGTGCACACCCAGAATCCAAAGCTTTCTTAAAGTGCCCTATCTCCTGCGGAGCCCGTCTATCCCCATGGTCCTTACGGAGTCCCCAGCATCCACAACGGACTACGAGAAATAGATTTACCGGTAAGTAAAATCTTATTTTTTCTAGATATACCTGTGCATAGTCTACAAGTCTACATGCCTCTCCCCTAACTAGAAATGTCTAGCGGGCATTTCTCTAACGTCCTAGAGGATGCTGGGGACTCCGTAAGAACCATGGGGAATAGACGGGCTCTGCAGGAGATAGGGCACTTTAAGAAAGCTTTGGATTCTTGGTGTGCACTGGCTCCTCCCTCTATGTCCCTCCTCCAGTTTTACACGGTGCCGAGAGCAGGATGGGTGCACTGCAGGGAGCTCTCCTGAGTTCTCTGCCTAGAAGCATTTTTGTTTGGATTTTTTTTCTACTTTTTTACAGGGAGCACTGCTGGCAACAGGTTCCCTGCATTGAGGGACTGAGGAGAGAGGGGCAGACCTTCTTGTCTAAGATAGGCTCTGCTTCCTCGGCTACTGGACACCATTAGCTCCAGAGGGGGTGAACACAGGTTCTTACTGGGCGTCCACCCCCAGAGCCGCGCCGCCGTTCTCCTCACAGCCAGAAGAACCGAAGTCAGAAGACGTCAGGCGGCAGAAGCCTTCAGAGCTTCACTGAGGTAATGCACAGCACTGCAGCTGTGCGTCATTGCTCCCATACACATCACATACTCCGGTGAAGGGGTGTTTAAAAGAGAGGGGGGCACACAATTGGCGGATAACATATTATACAGCGCAGCTGGGTAAAAAACATTTTGTGTTGGTCTTCAGGGTCATTGCACTGGGGTGTGTGCTGGCATACTCTCTCTCTCTCTCTGTCTCTCCAAAGGGCCTTAAAGGGGATACTGTCTTCAGAAAAGAGTTTCCCTGTGTGTGAAGTGTGTCGGTACGTGTGTGTCGACATGTTTGACGATGAAGGCTCGCTTAAAGTGGAGGGGGGGCGTGTTTGAATGTCAGGTCGCCATCGGCAACGCCGACACCGGACTGGGTGGATATGCTGAATGTCTTAAATGCAAATGTGAATCTCCTGCATAAAAGGTTAGGCTGAAGCTAGGGATCAGTCAGGTAGTCAGACCGTGCCTGTCCCTGTGGCGCCAGGACCTTCAGGGTCTCAAAAGCGCCCCATATCCCAGGTCGCTGACAAAGATACCGACACAGATACTGACTCTAGTGTCGACTATGAGGATGCAAAATTACAGCCCAAGGTGGCAAAGGGTATTCGATACATGAATATTGCCATAAAAGAGGTTTTGCATATCACTGAGGAACCCCCTGTCCCTGACACGAGGGTTCACATGTATAAAGGGAAAAAGCCTGAAGTCACGTTTCCGTCCTCATTTGAGCTAAGCGTATTGTGCGAAAAGGCTTGGGAGTCTCCGGATAGGAGATTACATGTTCCCAAAAGGATTCTTATGGCGTATACTTTTCCACAGAAGGATAGGATACGATGGGAATCTTCACCTAAAGTAGACAAGGCACTGACACGCTTATCCAAGAAGGTGGCACTGCCTTCTCCGGATACTGCTTCCCTCAAGGATCCTGCTGATCGCAAGCAGGAAATTACCATGAAGCACATTTACACACATTCAGGAACTATCGTTAGACCGGCCATGGCATCGGCCTGGGTTTGTAGTGCTGTCGTGGCATGGGCAGACTCCTTATCTACGGAATTTGACACCTTAGATAGGGATACCATTTTAATGACCATTGAGCATATCAGAGATGCTCCCTTTTATATGAGGGATGCTCAGAAAGACATTTGTTTACTAAAATCCAGATTAAACGCTATGTCTTTTTCTGCTAGGCGACTCTTGTGGACCCGACAGTGGACGGGAGATGCCAACTCAAAGCGGCATATGGAGTCATTGCCTTACAAGGGGGAGGAGTTGTTTGGAGAAGGCCTCTCGGACCTTGTCTCTACTGCTACGGCCGGTAAATTGCCGTCCTTCGTTCCAATAAAAGCAAGAAGGTACGAGGATCGTCCTTTGTTGCCAGAGGTAAAGGCAAGGGAAAAAAGCTGCACTCGGCAAGTTCCCAAGAGCAGAAGTCCACCCCTACTTCCGCAAAGTCCACCGCATGACGCTGGGGCTTTCCGGGGGGGGGGGGGGGGGGGTCAGATCAAGTGGGGGCACATCTTCGTCTTTTCAGCCACGTCTGGGTTCTCTCACGGGTGGGTCCCTGGGCAATAGAGATTGTTTCCCAGGGATACAGGCTGGATTTCGAAGACATGCCTCCTCGACGGTATTTCAAATCTGCTCTGCCTGCTTCCCCGTCGGAGAGGGAGCTGGTGTTAGCTGCAATTCACAAATTGTACATTCAACAGGTGATAGTCGAAGTTCCTTATCGCCAGCAAGGAGAGGGTTATTATTCATCCCTGTTTGTGGTACCGAAACCGGACGGTTCGGTCAGACCCATTTTAAATCTGAAATCCCTGAACCTGTACTTGAAGAGGTTCAAGTTCAAAATGGAATCGCTCAGAGCGGTCATCGCCAGCCTGGGGGGAGGGGATTGGATGGTGTCCCTGGACATAAAGGATGCGTACCTTCATGTTCCGATTTTCCCCCCTCACCAGGCGTTCCTGAGACTTGCAGTACAGGACTGTCACTACCAATTTCACACGTTGCCGTTTGGTCTTTCCACAGCCCCGAGAATTTTCACCAAGGCAATGGCGGAAATGATGGTGCTCCTGCGCAGGTAGGGCGTCACAATTATCCCGTACTTGGACGATCTCCTCATAAAGGCGAGATCTCGGGAGAAGTTGCTGGACAGCGTGTCTCTGTCCGTGAAGACGTTGCAGAGGCACGGCTGGAGTCTCAATTTACCAAAATCCCAGCTAGTCCCTGCAACGCGTCTCACCTTTTTGGGCCTGATTCTAGACACAGACCAAAAAAGAGTTTTTCTTCCAGTGGAGAAGGCTCAGGAGCTAGTAGCTCTGGTCAGGAACCTATTGAAGCCAAAAAAGGTTCCTGACCAGAACCCTCGTGCATCATTGCATGAGGGTTCTGGGGAAGATGGTGGCTTCATACGAGGCCATCCCCTTCGGCAGGTTCCATGCAAGTACCTTTCAATGGGACCTATTGGACAAATGGTCCGGGTCCCATCTACACATACAAAAACGGATCACCCTGTCTTCCAGTGCCAGGGTGTCTCTCCTGTGGTGGCTGTGCAGTGCTCACCTCCTGGAGGGTCGCAGGTTCGGCATTCAGGACTGGGTCCTGGTGACCACGGACGCGAGCCTCCGAGGTTGGGGAGCTGTAGCACTAGGAAGAAATTTCCAGGGTCCCTGGTCAAGCCTAGAGACTGGTCTCCACATCAATGCCCTACGCCAAGCGGAGGAATGGCGTCGGAACAAACCGGTTCTGATTCAGTCAGACAATGTCACGGCAGTGGCTCATGTAAACCGCCAAGGCGGCACAAGGAGCAGAGTGGCCATGGCAGAGGTGACCAGGATTCTAAGCTGGGCGGAAGGCCATGTAAGCGCACTATCAGCAGTGTTCATCCCGGGGGTGGACAACTGGGAGGCGGACTTTCTCAGCAGGCACGACCTGCATCCGGGAGAGTGGGGTCTTCACACAGATCACGGATCGGTGGGGACTGCCTCAGATAGACATGATGGCGTCCCGCCTCAACAAAAAGCTAAAGAGGTATTGCGCCAGGTCAAGAGACACTCAGGCGGTTGCGGTAGACGCTCTGGTGACACCTTGGGTGTTCAGATCGGTCTATGTGTTTCCTCCTCTACCTCTCATACCCAAGGTGTTGAGGATAATAAGAATAAGAAGGGTCAGAAGAATCTTCATTTTTCCAGATTGGCCAACGAGGTCTTGGTATCCGGATCTGCAAGAGTTGCTCACAGAAGATCCGTGGCCTCTTCCTCTAAGGCAGGACCTGCTGCAGCAGGGGCCCTGTCTGTTCCAAGACTTACCGCAGCTGCGTTTGACGGCATGGCGGTTGAACGTCGGATCCTAGCAGAAAAAGGGATTATGGAGGAGGTCATTCCTACCCTGATCAAGGCTAGTAAGGATGTGACGTCGAAACATTATCACCGTATATGGCGAAAATATGTTTCTTGGTGTGAGGCCAGAGCTGCTCCTACAGAGGAGTTCCAGTTGGGCCGTCTGCTTCACTTTCTTCAAACGGGAGTGAATTTGGGCCTAAAATTAGGGTCCATAAAGGTTCAAATTTCGGCCTTATCCATTTTCCTTCAAAGAGAATTGGCTTCTCTTCCTGAAGTACAGACTTTTGTGAAGGGCGTGCTGCATATTCAGCCTCCCTTTGTACCTCCGGTGGCGCCTTGGGACCTTAACGTGGTATTAAGTTTCCTCAAGTCACCTTGGTTTGAACCACTCAAAACAGTAGAGTTGAAATACCTCACTTGGAAAGTGGTCATGTTGTTGGCCTTAACTTCTGCAAGGCGGGTTTCGGAATTGGCAGCTTTATCATATAAAAGCCCATACCTGATTTTTCACATGGATAGGGCAGAGTTGAGGACTCGTACTCAATTTCTGCCCAAGGTGGTCTCATCTTTTCATATGAACCAACCTATTGTCGTGCCTGTGGCTACACGGGACTTGGAGTATTCCGAGTCCCTGGATGTGGTCAGGGCTTTGAAGATTTATGTGACCTGAACGGCTAGGATCAGGAAGACCGAAGCTCTGTTTGTTCTGTATGCGGCCAACAAGGTTGGCGCTCCTGCTTCAAAGCAGACTATTGCTCGCTGGATCTGTAACACGATTCAGCAGGAGCATTCTTCAGCAGGATTGCCATTGCCAAAATCGTTTAAGGCCCATTCCACTAGGAAGGTGGCCTCTTCTTGGGCGGCTGCCCGAGGGGTCTCGACACTACAACTGTGCCGAGCTGCTACTTGGTCGGGGTCAAACACCTTTGCAAAGTTCTATAAGTTTGATACCCTGGCTGAGGAGGACCTCCTGTTTGCTCAATCGGTACTGCATAGTCATCCGCACACTCCCGCCCGTTTGGCAGCTTTGGTATAATCCCCATGGTCCTTACGGAGTCCCCAGCATCCCCGTAGAGTCTGCTGGGCACCTGTCCCAAGTGCGTACTTCTTCTGCAAGACTTGTATATAGTTATTGCTTACATAAGGGTTATGTTATAGTTGATCGGGTTTGAACCGAGGCTATGTTATATTTCATACTGTTAACTGGGTAGTTTATCACAAGTTATACAGTGTGATTGGTGTGGCTGGTATGAATCTTGCCCTTAGATTTACAAAAACCCTTTCCTCGTACTGTTCACCTCCTCTGGGCACAGTTTCATAGAGGGAGGAGCCAGTGCACACCCAGAATCCAAAGCTTTCTTAAAGTGCCCATGTCTCCTGCAGAGCCCGTCTATTCCCCATGGTCCTTACGAAGTCCCCAGCATCCTCTACGGACTATGAGAAATAGATTTACCGGTAAGTAAAATCTTATTTTTCCGTGTTTTGGATTCGGATCCGCAGTCGTGTTTTGGATATGGATGCGTTTTGGCAAAACCACCCTTTCGGGTTTTGGATTCGGGTGATTTTTTTTTTTTTAAAAACCTCAAACAGCTAAAATCATAGAATTTGGGGGTAATTTTGATCCTATAGTATTAAGCTCAATAACCATAATTTCTACTCCTTTCCAGTCTATTCTGAACACCTCACACCTCACAATATTATTTTTAGTCCTAAAATTTGCACTGAGTTCGCTGGATGACTAAGCTAAGCGACCCAAGTGGGCAGCACAAATACCTGGCCCATCTAGGAGTGGGACTGCAGTGTCAGACAGGATGGCACTTAAAAAAAATAGTCCCCAAACAGCACATGATGCAAAGATAAATTAAAAAAAAAAAAAAGGTGCAAGATGAAATTGTAGTGTCTCTCCTGCTCAGTGTCAGTTCTCAGTAGTATCCTCATCAGTGCTCAGTATCACTGCTCATTGTCTTGTGCTGCATTGTGGTGCTCAGTATACTAGAGTACATTACTAATAGTCCAGTGCTGCATCTTGCTGCTCAGTGACAGTTCTAGTATCCTCATCAGTGCTCAGTATTACTGCTCATTGTCTTGTGCTGCATTGTGGTGCTCAGTATACTACAGAACATTACTAATAGTCCAGTGCTGCATCTGGCTGCTCAGTGTCAGTTCTAGTAATCTCATCAGTGCTCCGTATCACTGCTCATTGTCTTGTGGTGCTCAGTATACTACAGTACATTACTAATACTCCAGTGTCTTGTGCCGCATATGGCTGCTGTAGGGTGCTGTGGTAGTGTCCTGTCACTGTGCATATGTCATCATTCCAGTCACAGTGATATCTGGTATCTATCTAGTGGTATCTAATTCCAGACATTACCACCATCTAATTCCAGATATATTACTGGCATATAATTCCACACATTAAAAAATGGAGAAGAAAAAGGTGGAGGGTAAAATAGGGAAAGATGAAGATCCACTTCCACCTAGTGCTGAAGTTGCTGTCACTAGTCAAGGCCGAGACAATTCAATGCCATCAACATTATGTAATGATTATTTGATACATTATATATCATATCATTGTATGGTTGTAAAATACAACTTAAAAACATTAATGAATAAATACATAAAGTAGCTTTTTATTTGGTTAATGATTTTAAGATTTTAAACCCATGTTGTATATCTGAGGGGGATGCAATCAATTTGTTGGCTGTCAGGATCCCAGCGGTCAGGATACCAATGCCGGAATCCCGACTGCCAACAATGCCGACAGCCGTATTCCTAGCGTACAGGGGTTACTCCCACTCGTGAGTGTCCATGACTCCCATAGAGTGAGAATAGAACCTGTAGCGGGTGCAGTGATCCCGCAAGGGAACTCTTAGCACTTGCCCTTACTGCCGGCACTCTGGCGGGTGGAATGCCGCTGTCGGGATCTTGACAACCAGCATCCCACTCACTGGTAAATAGTATGTAAGCCATTTGAGGCAACTCTTTGGCCCTTCCTAAAACATATTTACTCTTTCTATATGTGGGAGTAAAGGAGGGCCTAGTCACAGATATAGGAGTGGATTAGGATGGAAAACCAACTCGAGAAATATCTGGAACCTAATGGGCCAGGGTCTTTTGCTGCAGTTGGGCCTGTAACAACATGCTAATGTCACCACACAGCCACAGTGGTGGATTTATGGGTCTTGCCGCCCCTGGGCACAACAATATTGGCCGTCCCCCATCCCCCCCACCCCCCCCCCCCCCACACACACACACACCTACATGCACCTTCTTAGGACCTTTGCAACACATTCCTCTTACTTCTACTTTCCTGATTGCATGGGCCTTGTGATCTCCCTGTGCTGTACAGAGGTCACATGACATGGATGCAAGTAATGATCACTCCCTTCCAGTGTACTCTGCTTGCCTTCAATGGCAGCACTGTGCACACATTGGCATCCCCCTTACTCCACAGCTCCTCTCTCTGCATTTGACATAGCAAGTCACACGCAGCACTCGGCACTCGTGAGACAGAGCGGCACGCGCAGGCTGGAGAGTAGAGCCGATGCTGTCCCTATAAATCAGGTACTGAACTAACTGGCGGTGCAACAATATTTGGTGTGCAGAGACTAAGGTGGTACGGACAACGGCCTGGTGTGCCGTCCCAGGAGGTGCTTCACGTTCCTAATGGGAAATCCAGCACCGCACAGCCCTTCCCTGGTGTACATCTGTGCGTCCTAATGTCCAAGGACTGAGGCACCCACTGTCAGAATCTGTACTGCACCAACTGTCAGAATCTGTACTGCGCTTCTGTATGATCCCCATAGGGATGTATCTGCGACGCAACTCAAATGGAAAACAACCTCTACTGCACTCAACATCACCAGTGCTCACAATCGGATCAGGCCATAATGCTGTATACTATGCCATATTGGTGCTTACTATATAAGACTTCCTACTGCATTCCAAAGACTGAGGCACCCACTGTCAGTATCTGTACTGCACCTCTGTATGATCCCCATCCCCACCAGTGCTCACAATATATATAATGCTATATACTATGCCATAGTGGTGCTTACTATTTAACACCTACTACTGCGTTCCCCCTGGATATGAGCATGACACCCAGTGGGTGAAACCCCTGGCAATGAGCATGACACCCAGCACGTGAAACTCTTGGCATCGAGCAGTTATTGTAAAAGTAATTAGAAGCTTTACTGTAGGGCATAGTGTATCACAGATATTGTGGTGAGTGACATAATATGTTCCAAAGGGCATTAATGTGTGGGGCTTAACATGGTGGAAATTACTGTACTTTTTTCCCTGTGGTGGCCGAGGTCTGTTGGTGCAGGGTCAAAAACTGGGGTATAAGGTAGTCTTTTCCTGCAAGGCTACGCCCATTTTGCGAGGTCACGCCCCCCCCCCCCCCCCCCCCATCCCGTCCGGAGCGCTCACGCAAATATAGTATTTTTTATATCTATGGGTGAGGGGCACAATTCTTAATGCCAATGGTGGCGGGGGGGGGCGCACATTTTTAAATCTTGCATTTGAAGCCAAATTGTTTAGAAAAAGCCCTGCAAGAAAATATCTGCAAATCCAACGTTACCATAAGTGTGGCATATACCTGCGCTTGCTCGCGGGGTGAGAACATCTCCCTAATTGAATTCAGCGATATGAATAGAGGTTGTGCAGCAGCCACAGAAAGGGTTAATCTCTGCACCTTGTCACTAAATTACATTGTTGCAATTTTAGCTGGGAGCTGCAATAATTACTCTAATACATAACACAGCCAACACTTCTATATTCACACAATATACTGCATGGTGAATATAGAAGTGGTGCTTACTAAACAGCACCTCCTACTGCGTCCCACATCACCACGGGTCACACTCATATCAGGCCCATAATGCTGTATACTATGCCATAGTGGTGCTTACTATATAATACCAGGTGCTGTGCAGTGGTCAAAACACACTAACTGGTCCCATGCTGTTGTTGAACTAAAGGCCTATACACACGGTGAGATTCGGGCTATGCCCGATTCTCAGTATGGGACGGGGGCTAGGTCGGCATCGCAAGCACATAATGAGTATGTACTGACTATGTGCGATTTTGGCTAAGTGTCAATTTTCACTATCTCTTCTATAGAGAGAGACTGTGCAGGCAAGACAATTTTGACTATCTAGGCTTGCGATGCCGGGACCGCGCATCGGCATTGAATCGGGATGGCAAGGTGACTTTCACCTTGCGATCTGCACTAACTATTCTTACGATTTTGACTATATAGTCAAAATCATAAGAAAATATCTCGCCGTGTGTACACACCATTAGTGTTCCAGTAGGGAACTGAGTGTTCCAGTGGGTGACCATATAGAATGTGTGGAGGGCACCTGTACAGTATGGGTTGTGATTAGTGATGAGCGGGTTCGGTTTCTCGGAAACCAAACCCCCTGAAATTCACCCTTTTTACACGGGTCCGAGCCATACTCTCATTCTCCCGTATGGCTCGGTTAACCCGAGCACGCCCTGTCAGAGAAATTTGGACCCCTTATACCGGGACTGAATGTCTATAGGGTTAAAATGCTTGATGTATCAATATATTCCTTGTTTGCAGGAAAACATATATTCTGAACCATGTATAAGAAGTGTTCTGTTCTCATCTGCACCTGCTTTCTGTTAATTGTACTTTATGTGCATGACCCACTGATAAGGGCCCCTTTCCATAATTAAGGGGCTTAGAGTGGTGTATAGTGCTTTATTAGTAACTCGTGGCCCCTAAGTGACTGCCCGGGGTCTTTCCTGGCCCATAATTATGAATAAGCATTGTATTTGGATGACAGTAAAAAAGACGAACTATGTTCCCTGTCACGTAAGCCATTTCTGATGTAATGTGTATTTTATGCTACATAAACCGTGATGACTGTAAAACAAATTGTCTCACTGAGCCTGCGTGCTCTGCTGACACCCATCTGGGCCTAGATGCAAAATAAACCATATATGCTTTTTCATCTGATCCTGGCGGGTATCCTCGATTGATTGCGATCTCATTTGATGTTTCTGTGCCCGGTCGGACAAACCCACTTCGCATACGGGACAACAAGACTGCTGGGTCCTCTGCCGCAGAAACTAAACAGCGCTGTAAGGTGAGAAACTTTTCATACCTTCTATTTTCTGCGGCATAAGCAAAACAGCACGTCTGTCCCGTGTGTGCAGTGCTCGCTCCGAAAAGAACCTCGTTTCTGAGGTAAGGACTAGACGAAAAAGCATATTTTTCTGTGTTGTATTAAATGTGTGAATAATACTTCTTTTCAAACTAACACCTAACACCATTCTTTTCCAGTAATCATTACCATTTCTATTTTTCCTGCAACATTCAAGCTTGTAGATAATAATATTATTTCTATATCAGGTCTTAACCTTCTTTTATTATCACCAATATAAAGGGTATACATTGTATAACATACAGTTGTGTTACGCAGCATTGAAGGCTGGTACTGTATAGGGTTATGTACAGGAAAGGAGAGTGTATCTGCACACTTACTAGTCAGTAAGTTAATTAAATCTTATCTGATATTTGAACCCCAATAAAGAAAATATAAGTCTATTAATAGATCTCACTATGTGGGGGTGCAGCCCAATTACAACTCAAACTAAATATGAACAGAAGAGGAAAGGACAGGGAGGGAATTCGAAAAGTAGTTGCCTAGTAGGGCGCACTGATATAATTTGTATTCTGATATATTATTTAAAACTTAGCTTTTATTGCTTATGCCTTCTAAAAAGTCCCCTTTTCCCTGGGGAATTACACAGCAAAACATAGAGGTTAAAATTATTGGACATATACAAACATGTAGTGAATGAGAAAAAATAAAGATACGTGAAAATAGATTTAAAAAGTGGCACTACCACATATACCTCCCAATGTGGTGTAGAAAATAGAATTTGTGGTGCCCTTATGAGTCCAAATATAATATTCAATTAGATCACTCAGTACTGACTATTCACTATCAATGCAGCCTATTACAACACATGACGTATTACAAAATAGGAAGGTGTATGTCTAATTGTAACCTAGTGTTGTAAGATTATAATGTAAAAGATCACTTATCCCAATAGGTTTCTGTGGCGGATGTGGTGTGTGTTTGTTAAATATACATATGTCTACATGTTCTTATTTATTTTTATTTTATACACTAACACCATCACTGCATATGAATCTTACTGACTTTTTGATTGGGAAAGAGTGCTCCACAATTGGATGCCCCTGCAGTAGGGGTCAGAATTGCAGAAAAATTATGTCTTTTATTACTTTATATACATAGACAGATTCCACTTATTCATTTCACAATTTGTAAATTTTTATTGAGGGGATACAGTAGATTAATGTCCCTGTAGTGAACACTGATCCAGGTATATATCACAAACTTGTGCTATTGCTATTAAATTATATAGATGACAATTCTAGCACTCCTATGCACTTGCCAGCATTTATCTATCAGTGATGCTTTCACTTTAGTATTGTAGCAATCTGTGTTTGTAATAGATAACACAGGAATAATAATGCTACTTGCTGTTATTAGTCTGGCTGCACCTGTGTTTGTAATTATACAATGTATCGAGTTATGCTACACGATACACTTCACTTGTGAATACTATTGCTACATTGCTGTTATTAGTCTGGCTGCACATGTGTTTGTGATTATACAATGTATCAAGTTATACTGCACAATACACTTCACTTGTGCGTCACTTGGTTCTGCTTGGGGATTGGAGAGTATATACTTATTCGCTGGTTCAGTCTTTTATATTAATAAGTGAAGCACTCTATTGTGTGTGGTTACCATAGATCACTGGTTCAATCTTTTATATTAGTAGGTGGAGCGCTGTATTGCACGTGGTTACCATCAATCAACTACTCTCACTGTAGAGTATGGTAAGTATCTTATATAATTGCCACTTGCTAAGAGTAGCATCCATTTAAATAAATTGTAGGGTGACAACACAATGCTACTACTGACATACACATGTGTTAGACATTAACATCCTTCCTTATAATCTGTGTCTAAATACATGCTAAGTCAAACGCCTAGGTAATTAGACTTGCACATGTATTCAAGCAAGAGTTTCATTCATTTGCAATCTGTATCTGAGAGTTTGAATTATTATACAGTTTAGACACTCTAAGTAACTTCCTCTGATAACCTATCCTGATACTTGCATTAATTGCTATCACCTCAATATTCAAGGGTATCACGAGGTCTACAGAGACTATCTATCTATCCAATAATTTCTACACCATTTAATACATTATTAAGGAGTGTGGCAGGCCACACTCCTTAATAATGTATTAAATGGTGTAGAAATTATTGGATAGATAGATAGTCTCTTTAGACCTCGTGATACCCTTGAATATTGAGGTGATAGCAATTAATGCAAGTATCAGGATAGGTTATCAGAGGAAGTTACTTAGAGTGTCTAAACTGTATAATAATTCAAACTCTCA
This sequence comes from Pseudophryne corroboree, assembly GCF_028390025.1. NCBI lineage: Eukaryota > Metazoa > Chordata > Amphibia > Anura > Myobatrachidae > Pseudophryne > Pseudophryne corroboree. The sequence goes on along the minus strand of NC_086444.1, from coordinate 728,180,087 downwards.
GATACAGATTGCAAATGAATGAAACTCTTGCTTGAATACATGTGCAAGTCTAATTACCTAGGCGTTTGACTTAGCATGTATTTAGACACAGATTATAAGGAAGGATGTTAATGTCTAACACATGTGTATGTCAGTAGTAGCATTGTGTTGTCACCCTACAATTTATTTAAATGGATGCTACTCTTAGCAAGTGGCAATTATATAAGATACTTACCATACTCTACAGTGAGAGTAGTTGATTGATGGTAACCACGTGCAATACAGCGCTCCACCTACTAATATAAAAGATTGAACCAGTGATCTATGGTAACCACACAATAGAGTGCTTCACTTATTAATATAAAAGACTGAACCAGCGAATAAGTATATACTCTCCAATCCCCAAGCAGAACCCAGTGACGCACAAGTGAAGTGTATTGTGCAGTATAACTTGATACATTGTATAATCACAAACACATGTGCAGCCAGACTAATAACAGCAATGTAGCAATAGTATTCACAAGTGAAGTGTATCGTGTAGCATAACTCGATACATTGTATAATTACAAACACAGGTGCAGCCAGACTAATAACAGCAAGTAGCATTATTATTCCTGTGTTATCTATTACAAACACAGATTGCTACAATACTAAAGTGAAAGCATCACTGATAGATAAATGCTGGCAAGTGCATAGGAGTGCTAGAATTGTCATCTATATAATTTAATAGCAATAGCACAAGTTTGTGATATATACCTGGATCAGTGTTCACTACAGGGACATTAATCTACTGTATCCCCTCAATAAAAATTTACAAATTGTGAAATGAATAAGTGGAATCTGTCTATGTATATAAAGTAATAAAAGACATAATTTTTCTGCAATTCTGACCCCTACTGCAGGGGCATCCAATTGTGGAGCACTCTTTCCCAATCAAAAAGTCAGTAGGATTCATATGCAGTGATGGTGTTAGTGTATAAAATAAAAATAAATAAGAACATGTAGACATATGTATATTTAACAAACACACACCACATCCGCCACAGAAACCTATTGGGATAAGTGATCTTTTACATTATAATCTTACAACACTAGGTTACAATTAGACATACACCTTCCTATTTTGTAATACGTCATGTGTTGTAATAGGCTGCATTGATACTGAATAGTCAGTACTGAGTGATCTAATTGAATATTATATTTGGACTCATAAGGGCACCACAAATTCTATTTTCTACACCACATTGGGAGGTATATGTGGTAGTGCCACTTTTTAAATCTATTTTCACGTATCTTTATTTTTTCTCATTCACTACATGTTTGCATATGTCCAATAATTTTAACCTCTATGTTTTGCTGTGTAATTCCCCAGGGAAAAGGGGACTTTTTAGAAGGCATAAGCAATAAAAGCTAAGTTTTAAATAATATATCAGAATACAAATTATATCAGTGCGCCCTACTAGGCAACTACTTTTCGAATTCCCTCCCTGTCCTTTCCTCTTCTGTTCATAACTGTATAGGGTTAAACTGATGCAATGATTGATTACAAGTTTTTCTGCTGCAATGTATGTATGTAAGAGATGAATGACACGAAGTGTATGTGTGTAAACTGAACTCTGTACCCGTGTCAGGGACGGAGAAAAGGTAAAAGCTTCACATATCAGCCTTTATAACGCAGGGAAAAGAAATAGATCATATGACTTTCTTGCCCAAGGTATGGTGAAGGTATAAAGAAAATTGTGGGACCATCTTTCATGGCAGGTATTATGGTTGATAAGAAAAAATATCAGTAAAACTGCTTTTTCTTGTTAAGAGACTTACAGCAGCCTGGGGAAAGAAAAGGTCTAGTACTCTTGTCAGACGTGACGCTTGTGGGTATACTTTACTGTATTGAAAATAATTGATTCATCTCCTTATAATTGGCAGGAGACTCCATTTGCTTGTAAGAGCCGGGTTTTTTAAGTAAAATTGTGTACCCTAGAGGGAGGCAAATGGGGCAGAATCAGTCTACGAAGAGGGAGATCCCTCTGAGTGCACCGGCCAGTATTATGAAAAGCAAGCATGGTGTTTTGGCTGTGAAATTCTTGAGAAAATGGAATAAGAAAACACAGAATTATCTAACCTTTCCTCTTACAGGTACCTTTGATGCAAATGTTTTGAATAATTTAGGAAATAAGTTGAAAAGTTGTGATGAATGGAAATCTTATTGTTTATGGGTAGCAGAGGCATTGTTATTTCCATCGGTAGTACCAAATCCTCCGCCTTATGCAGCAAGGACTATGGTCCTAAAAACAGACAAAGATGAGGAAACAGGAGAAAGAGAGGAGGCTTTATACCCATATCTGCATCAGTTCATGCAGAATACACAGTGTCAGGCAGCACAGGCAGTAGGCACGTCCCCAAACTCTGCCTCTGCTCCTTCTTCTGTCAGTAGAACAAGGGATGAACAGTCCGTGGCAACCCTCCGAGGTGTCGCAGCCTCTTCACCCCTCCCTGATAACCCTACACTACAGGAAACTTCCCTCCAGACTCAGTCACCCGATTCTTCTGGTGCTGGGACCCTGGATTACGTTGTAACGCCCCTAGGCAGAGGTAGAGGTCAACGCATGATACCGCAGACCTCAACCCCTTCCGAAACCCGGTATGTTGCAGCCCGCACTCTACCCAGTGAGGCTCATTACAGCCCCACCAGCTGGAGGTGCAGGGCCGGCTGTTACATACTCCATGCATGTTCCCTGGACGGCATCAGATCTTAGAGCCTTAGCAGAGAAGATGCCCGACCCTAGAAAAGATTGTTATGATTCCCGTACTCCAGACCAGAGGAGATCTAATGGCAGAGGTCTGAGTACTGGGAAGATTTGCTGGTTGTGGGAGCAGGAGAGCCTAGTAACCCCTGGCGCCCTAACTCCGTTGTCTCGCCCGTGTTATCAGAAATCCCCTGCGAGACTATGGTTGCTTGAGCCCATGGCAGCCGCGTTCGAAGGGCGGATTATGTCTGCCCAACCCCGATGCCCCCTCAGGTCTTAATGGGAGACAAAGGGAAATCCGAGACAGGGTGATAACAAGGGGCCCTCTGACTAAGCAACCAGGCCAGGGGTTACAAGCTAACTAACTTAAACCAAGGTATGTGCGGACTAGCCGCCAGGGAAAAGGACAACCAAAGATCCACTGATCCGTTACTCCTATCCAGCACCGCTGGATACCAGAGTGGATCTGTGGGAGCGGAATCCTCCGCAAAAGCTCCAGAACACAAATAAACTAAATAATAAACAGTAACTCACGAACACCACAGGATGTTAAAGGTGCTCGGTCAGACTCCAGGAATAGATGACAAATATCCGAGTACAGGACCACTGAGGACAGGAACAACCGGATTGAGCAGGACTGGAAACTCTCTGCAACTGACAAAGGTAAACAGGAAGCTATCACCGGCGTCTGTGAGAAGTCCAAAGGGTGCTTATAAGTGTGAGCTCCCCAATCAGGAGCCAGACTGGGTCATCACAATTAATGCCGTGCAGCTTGCATGCTGCACGGCCAGCACACCATGATACAATCAGCACATCATGATACAATTAGAACAGACCCAGCAACGGGGAACGCGGCCCGAACGTGGCGTCCCCGTTGCTAGGGTCAGAGCGGCTCCGTGCGCCCGGCGTCTAGCGTTGCCAGGGAGCCGGCGGCTGTACGCGCACGGCGTCCCTGGTTGCTAGGCGCCGGGCCGCACCGACGAGCGGACCCCGGCGCCTAATAGTACCCCCCCCTTGAGAAGGGGTCAAGGAACCCCTAAAGCCAGGTTTCTGAGGAAATTCTCGAAAAAATGCCCTTTTGAGCCTCGGGGCATGAAGATCCTCATCCAGGACCCAAGACCTTTCCTCCGGCCCATAACCTCTCCAATGCACCAAAAAATAAAGCCGACCCCGGGACAACTTGGAATCGAGAACCTTCTCCACCAAGAACTCCTGCTGACCCTGTACATTTATAGGTGATCTCCCCTGAGAAATTTTACGAGGAAATCTACTGGACGAAACATATGGTTTCAGCAATGAGCAATGGAAGGTATTTCCGATCCGTAAAGTTTTTGGTAAACGTAACCGGAAAGCAACTGGATTGACTTTTTTGATAATGTGAAATGGTCCAATAAATTTAGGACCCAATCTGGCTGAGGTTTGTCGAAGTTTAATGTTGCGAGTCGACAACCACACCTTATCTCCTACTTTAAAAGTGCACGGCCGCCGGAGCCTGTCAGAAAATCTTTTTTCCCGGAATGCCGCTTTTCTGAGAGCCAGGTGCACTTTTCTCCAAATAAGTTTAAGATGAGAGGTCAGGGCCAGTGAGGAGACAGAGGAATGTTGAAAAAATGAATTAGCTCTGGGGTGAAAACCAAAAACTGCAAAAAATGGAGACACATTGGTGGAAGAATGACAGGCATTATTATAAGCAAACTCCGCCAATGGAAGAAACTCCGACCAGTCATTTTGGAGTTTGGCCGAGTACAAACGCAAATATTGTTTTAGAGATTGATTAACTCGCTCAGTCTGCCCATTGGATTGGGGATGATAGCCGGACGTTAAAGATAACTTCATCTTTAATGAAGCACAAAAAGATTTCCAAAATTGTGCAATGAATTGTGGACCCCGATCAGAAACAATATCAGTGGGTAAGCCATGGAGTCTGAAAACATGGCGGAGGAACAAGACTGCCAATCCCTGGGCAGATGGCAATCGGGGAAGAGCAATGAAATGGGCCATTTTGCTAAAACGGTCCACTACCACCCATATGACTCGGCATCCGGCTGACAGAGGGAGGTCCACCACAAAATCCATGGAGATATGCGACCATGGCCTAAGAGGAACATTCAAGGGCATAAGTTGACCGATGGGTAAAGAACGGGGAACTTTATGCTGTGCACAGACCTGACACGAAAAAACAAACTCTTTAATGTCTTTGGAAAGACCAGGCCACCATACTGAGCGGGAGACTAATTCCAAAGTCTTAGCGATTCCCGGATGCCCGGCAACTTTGCTATCATGAAACTCCGTCAAAACAGTTGCTCTCAAAAACTCAGGGACAAAAAGACGACCAGCAGGAGTATTTCCAGGAGCTTGATGTTGAAGCAGCTTTAACTGGGTAAATACATCCTGTGTGAGGCCTGCCCGAATGGTTGAAGACGGCAGTATGGGAGTAACAGGACTGTTGTCTTGAACTGGAAGAAAACTGCGTGACAGGGCATCTGCCTTAGTATTCTTGGAACCTTGCCTGAAGGTGATAATGAATTTGAAACGAGTAAAAAATAAAGCCCAACGAGCCTGCCGGGCATTCAGTCGCTTAGCTGATTCAATGTATTGAAGATTTTTGTGATCAGTCAAAACTGAAATAGTATGAGTCGCTCCTTCAAGCCAATGTCTCCACTCCTCGAAAGCCCATTTAATAGCCAGCAATTCCCGGTTACCAACATCGTAGTTGGATTCTGCAGATGAGAATTTCCTGGACATAAAGGCACAAGGATGTAATTCAAGGGAATCCGGATCCTTCTGAGATAGGATAGCCCCCACTCCAACCTCCGAGGCATCAACCTCAACAATGAAAGGCAATTCTGGGTTGGGATGTCTGAGGACAGGGGCTGAGACAAAGGCTTGTTTCAAGGCCTGAAAAGATAACTCAGCTTCACGTGACCAATTGGTAGGATCTGCTCCCTTCTTAGTTAGTGCCACAATGGGAGCAACTAGGTCAGAGAAAGAGTGAATAAATCTTCTATAGTAGTTCGCAAACCCTAAAAAGCGCTGAATTGCTTTTAAGTTGGTGGGTTGCGCCCAACTAAGGATGGCTTGGAGCTTCTTTGGTTCCATACAGAATCCCCGAGGGGAAATAATGTACCCTAAAAAGGATACCTCCGTAACATGAAATTCACACTTCTCCAGCTTGGCATACAGGTGATTTTCACGTAATTTTTTTAGAACTTGACGCACCTGGGTAACATGTTGTTCTACAGAATCAGAATATATCAAAATATCGTCTAAGTAGACTACAACGAACCTTCCAAGAAATTCACGGAGCACATCGTTAATGAGATCCTGGAAGACTGCCGGAGCGTTAGACAGGCCAAATGGCATGACCAGATACTCATAGTGGCCTGACTGAGTACTGAATGCCGTTTTCCACTCATCCCCTGACTTGATTCTGATGAGGTTATATGCTCCTCTCAGGTCAATCTTAGAAAAAATCACAGCCGAACGTAGCTGATCAAAGAGGACAGAGATCAGCGGCAGAGGGTAAGTATTCTTTACTGAGATTTTATTCAAAGCTCTAAAATCAATGCAGGGTCTGAGAGAACCATCCTTCTTCTCTACGAAGAAGAAACCTGCACTTAAAGGGGATTTGGATGGCCTGATAAATCCTTTCCCAAGGCTGGGTCATTCCATCCACAGTCGTTCGACCAACGGCGAAACTCCGTACAATAAATCTCTGCGGGATTCCTACCCTGTCTGAGAGCACGCAACTGACTCTCAGCGGACGCCTCTCTATCAGGGTCGTCATACAGTAGCCCTAACGATTTTAAAAAGGCATCTACAGACAATAAGGCTGGATCGTCTGTCTTTAAACCAAAAGCCCAGGTCTGAGGATCCCCCTGAAGCAGAGAAATAATAATTCCAACCCGCTGAGCCTCCGTACCTGAGGAGACTGGTCTTAAACGAAAATAAAGTTTACAAGACTCTTTAAAATTAAAAAACTGTTTTCTATCCCCAGAAAAACGGTCAGGCAGATGCATCTGTGGTCCAGGAATGACCCTCGGGGAAGTCCGTAACAGATCTTCCTGTGACCTCACCCGGAGGGACAGATCCTGAACCATCTGAGTAAGTTCTTGAATCTGACTAACTAGAAGCTGGCCAGGATTTGGCCCAACACCGGTGGGATTCATGAGGCCGACAAAAATCTCCCAACTGAATAAGTAAAAAAAAATCAACTCCTGTTAATTTTAATTTTTTTTTTTTTTGTCTGGCCGGTGATAATGTTATGATTCCCGTACTCCAGACCAGAGGAGATCTAATGGCAGAGGTCTGAGTACTGGGAAGATTTGCTGGTTGTGGGAGCAGGAGAGCCTAGTAACCCCTGGCGCCCTAACTCCGTTGTCTCGCCCGTGTTATCAGAAATCCCCTGCGAGACTATGGTTGCTTGAGCCCATGGCAGCCGCGTTCGAAGGGCGGATTATGTCTGCCCAACCCCGATGCCCCCTCAGGTCTTAATGGGAGACAAAGGGAAATCCGAGACAGGGTGATAACAAGGGGCCCTCTGACTAAGCAACCAGGCCAGGGGTTACAAGCTAACTAACTTAAACCAAGGTATGTGCGGACTAGCCGCCAGGGAAAAGGACAACCAAAGATCCACTGATCCGTTACTCTTATCCAGCACCGCTGGATACCAGAGTGGATCTGTGGGAGCGGAATCCTCCGCAAAAGCTCCAGAACACAAATAAACTAAATAATAAACAGTAAGCGGACAAGCCGCAACACACGGCTGCGCCGCGACTCACGAACACCACAGGATGTTAAAGGTGCTCGGTCAGACTCCAGGAATAGATGACAAATATCCGAGTACAGGACCACTGAGGACAGGAACAACCGGATTGAGCAGGACTGGAAACTCTCTGCAACTGACAAAGGCAAACAGGAAGCTATCACCGGCGTCTGTGAGAAGTCCAAAGGGTGCTTATAAGTGTGAGCTCCCCAATCAGGAGCCAGACTGGGTCATCACAATTAATGCCGTGCAGCTTGCATGCTGCACGGCCAGCACACCATGATACAATCAGCACATCATGATACAATTAGAACAGACCCAGCAACGGGGAACGCGGCCCGAACGTGGCGTCCCCGTTGCTAGGGTCAGAGCGGCTCCGTGCGCCCGGCGTCTAGCGTTGCCAGGGAGCCGGCGGCTGTACGCGCACGGCATCCCTGGTTGCTAGGCGCCGGGCCGCACCGACGAGCGGACCCCGGCGCCTAACAAAGATCCCAGGGCAGCATGAGATCATTTAATCCTGACTAAAAATATTCACCAGCCCACATATAGAGATCTGTTGCAATTATTACTTGCCGTGTTCAAACCCAATGATTATACGACCCTCATGCAGCAATTCAAATGGGACACTGCTGCTGCAGCTGCTGCTGAACTCACGAGTGATCAGCTAGCTGCTAAGTGGTTAGAACTAGAAACAGCATTTCATAAAACATTCCCTGCCACTATTGATTGGACTAAAATAATGGGAATTTCCCAGGATCAAAAAGAATCAGTTGCAGATTATACTGCCAAATTCTTCAAAACCATAAAATGTCACAGTGGCATCCCGGACATACAAGGGAAGCCAGACCTAGCTTCTTTGTTAGTCACTTCGTACGTAGAAGGATTGAAAAGACCCATACAGTCCAGACTCAAAACTCAGTCCCCTGATTGGAAAACTAAAACTCCTGCTAGTATTATTGAGTTGTGTAGAAACTACGAGGCCAATTTAGTTGAAAAAGAGATAAACAGACAACAAAAGTTAATGAATATGCAAATTAAAGCAGCTGAGCAAAGTGCTCAACCAGTTCACAACGCACTCTCCAGTGGGAGGGGGCCAGCTCCCAGGAGAGATATATTGTGTTACAATTGTCAGGAAAATGGACACTTGTCATATAATTGTAAAAAACCCACTGTGCAAAGGAAGCTTACTTCCTCTGGCAATTACGATCGTAGGAACTTTAGACACCATCCCGGGAATAGAGATTGACAGGAGGACAAGGCTCCGGTGTATCCAGTATTGGCTGCAGATAAGCATGACCCCATGGTACATTTACTTATAAACGACAAGCCAATTCCTTGTTTAATAGACTCTGGAGCCTCTGTTTCATTAATAGCTGGTAATCTGGATTTTCCTACCTCTGACAAAACTGTCACTGCCATAGGAATCTCAAACAGCCCCGTTGAAATGACACTCTCAGAACCCTTGACTGTCACACTAGGTCCACTAACAAACACGCACTCTTTCTTGTTATCCACTAGTGCCCCTGTCAGTTTGTTAGGTCGCGACCTTCTTGCGAAACTTAGATGTACTATTAGTTGTTCACCCGATGGGATCTTCCTACATGTCCCAGAGAAGCATGCTGACACTGTGCAGGATGCCCTCTGGCAGAATGAGGATAATAGGCTCATGCCTCTTTTACAGACACTGCCGGACTGGGTGACAGAAATCCCTGAACAGGTCTGGACAACAGACAGTTCAGACGTAGGACTTATAAAATCTGTAGAGCCTGTACATATCAAGCTTAAGCCACATAAACAACCCCCCAGGCTTCCCCAGTACCCCCTTCGGCCAGAAGCCGAGCAAGGCATTTTCCCCGTGCTCCAAAGGCTTTTGGAGCAAGGAGTGATTGTTAAAACCATGAGCCCAGCAAATACACCGATCCTGCCAATTAAAAAGAAGAAAGGGGGGCCTGCGGGGGCTCAGATAGAACAGCAGGCAGTGACAAACAAGGAAAAACAGACCACTTCATGGAGATTTGTGCAGGACCTGAGAGCTGTTAATGCTGTGGTTCTCTCTCTATTCCCTGTGGTCCCAAATCCAGCTACCATCCTGATGCAAGTCCCTCCCAATAGCTCACATTTTTCTGTAATCGATTTATGCTCAGCATTTTTTTCTGTCCCTATACATCCAGACAGTCAATACCTGTTCGCATTCACCTACAGGGGACAGCAGTACACATGGACCCGTCTCCCAATGGGTTTCACTGATGCCCCTGCCATATTTGGCCAGGCATTACAGGAGGATTTAAGCCACTTTTCTCCACCAGGTGGCTCCACCCTCATCCAATACGTGGACGATCTCCTCCTCTATTCCCCGTCATTAGAAATATCCGAGCTAGATACCAGGGCACTACTCTGTTTCTTAGCAGAGAAAGGACACAAAGTGTCCAAAGAAAAAATTCAGTTATGCTCTCCCAAGGTGGAATACATAGGGCATTGCATATCCCAGGGGTACAGGCACATAACCACTAAAAGAGTAGAGGCGATTCAACAGGTACAACTGCCCCGAAATTAAAAGCAAGTTCGTGCTTTTTTGGGCATGACTGGTTACTGCAGGCAGTGGATACCCAATTATTCCCAATTGGCAGCTCCACTGTATGCCTTAACGACGCACGCGGTTGCAGAACCCTTACAGCACACAGACGAAACTAACCAAGTTTTTCAGACATTGAAAGAATCATTGTTGCAACCACCAGCACTAGGCATACCAAACTATAACAAACCCTTTTCCTTGTTTTGTCATGAGGTAATGGGACATTCTGCAGGTGTTAACTCAGCGCCATGGCGATAAACAACGCCCTGTAGCATACTACAGTGGGGTTTTGGATCCAGTTGCCAGGGCCTTGCCGGTCTGTCTGCGAGCAGTAGCTGCTGCCGCACTCTTAGTTCACAAATCTGCAGATATCGTCCTGAATCAACCATTGTATCTGTATGTGCCTCATGCGGTAGCAACCTTACTTACTTGCAAACAGACTCCGCATTTAACCACTTCACGGCTCACTAAGTGGGAACTGGCTTTGCTAGCACCCAGTAATCTCATTATCCAGCGCTGCAATACATTGAATCCCGCCACACTGCTGCCTATACGGGTTGAGTCTTTACAGACTCAGAGGGAGGAGGAGGGGGAAGTTGGGGGCATACAAGACACACATGACTGCCTCGCAATCGTGGCACAGAATTTCTCTCCACGACCTGACCTCACCGATGAACCCATCCCCCATGCAGATTTAACACTGTTCGTGGATGGGAGCTGCCTGCGACGAGAAGACGGCAGCCTGGGGTCTGCATATGCTGTGTGTACACAGACTGAAACGCTGGAAGCCAGACCCATCCCAGCCCCTCACTCAGCTCAAAGTGCTGAGCTTGTAGCCTTGACTAGAGCTTGCAAGATAGCAAAGGGCAAAATCGCAAACATTTATACTGACTCACGCTATGCGTTTGGGGTCGTGCAAGATTTTGGAAGTTTGTGGAAAATGAGAAACTTCCTAACATCTAATGGGGCACCTATAGCGCATGCGGACAAGGTGCAAGAGCTTTTAGAAGCAGTAATGGAACCTGAACAAATTGCTGTCATAAAGTGCCAGGCCCACACTTCTGGCAGGGATGAGGTGTCAAAAGGAAATGCCAGAGTGGATCGAATAGCAATATCCACGGCTATGTTAAAAGAACAAGTGTATGTAATGTCTGAAATATGTATACCTGATACACAAGCATTGATTTCTATGCAATTAACCTCCAGTTCACAGGAAATCTCCACCTGGGAGCGGGAAGGATTCCAGCCAGATGCTGATGGTTTGTGGCGCAATAGAGAAGGCAAGCCAGTGGCCCCCAGATCACTTTTACCTGCATTAGCTCAGGTCACGCATGGCCTGACCCATGCATCTAAAACTGCAATGACTAATTTAGTCAGGACCTACTGGTACGCCCCTGGATTTCTGCATTGGCTTCTAAATTTTGTGAAGGCTGTCTAATTTGTCTCCAAAACAATCCAGGTAGAAAAGTGCCTACAATATCATCACACCTTCCCGCCACAGAGGGACCATTTCAGGTGGTACAAATTGATTACATTCAGCTCCCAAAGGTAAGACAATTGCAGTATGTTTTGACACTAACTGATCTGTTTAGCGGGTGGGTGGAGGCTTGGCCAGTGGCCACAGCAACAGCTAGTATAACTGCCAAGAAAATAGTGCAGGAATTAGTCTGTAGGTATGGACTCCCCCAGGTAATCTCTTCAGACCAAGGTACGCATTTTACCGGAAGGGTTTTCAGAGAAATGTGTGAAATGATGGGCATAAAGCAGCAATTACATGTGCCTTACCACCCCCAGTCAAGTGCAAAAATTAAACGATTAAATCAAACTGTGAAAAATAAATTGCAAAAATGTACCAAACAAACTGGACTCCTGTGGCCTGAGGCTTTGCCTCTTGTTTTGCATTCTATCCGAACCACACCCACGGGGCCATTACGTCTTTCCCCGTATGAAATTTTATTTGGAAAGTTGCCTAATCTTATGATGGTCCCAGCGCCAGACCTCTCTACCGCCCAAGATGTGACTGTTAAATATTTGATTAATATGAGCAGACAGATCAAAACAATTCACGATGCTGTCATTTCTCAACAACCAAGCAGTCCTGCGGCCTGCCATGATCTAATGCCTGGTGACTTTGTGATGATAAAAAACTTTTTACGTTGCAGTTCTTTGTCCGAACGGTGGGAAGGACCATTCCAGGTGCTACTAACGACCCCCACGGCCGTGAAGGTTGGAGAGAGATCCACCTGGACGCATGCATCGCATTGCAAAAAGGTCCAGACAGACCCGCCCCGGAGTGAACCCGAGGACATCCTGCAGACCACCTCACCTGTGTTGCTCACAGGACCGTGATCACCAGAAAGGATACAATAAAGCCCCTGGTGAGTTGCCACCTAAGCCGGAAAGAAGCAGAGCTTCTCTACCCGTGAAGAAAATGAAGATACTTTGGATCCTGTTCTCTGTCTTAACTCCTGTTATGCTGGAGACTCACATCACTGACTATGGACATGAGATAAAAGGAAAGCATGCTATACTTGCCATTCATAAGGCCATTGCAAAAGTTGACAATGAGACTGACTGTTGGGTGTGTACACATTTGCCCATGACTGCTGAGTCAGGGATACCCTTAATAGCCATTCCGGTAACTTGGGAGGAAGCCATGAGGTTTGATTGGGTGTACTGGGAGGAGAATTTTTCCGGAACCAATCTTAGTACCAGAATTAGTTCCCAGAGGAGAATAAATCCCCCCCCCCCCCTTTAGCAATAGTAGCCAGAGTGGGACAGCCTGCCATTTGTGTGGTTCAGAATGATTTAGCTCAAGGAATATCAGGTGATAGTGAGACGAGGGCCATACGTATAGTAAACAGACAAAAGATGGGGGACACTGAATGTCCCAAAGGAGTCCTGATACTGAATGGAAAAGATGGGGGAAGATATACGTTTAGGGATATTTATGGCAATATCAATAACTCCATGTTTAGGACTTGGGAAGAAAAAGTGGACATTCATGGGAAAAACCCCTATAGTGCGTTAGGTAACAACACCCACTCATTTCTCTCAGCCCTGTTCACCAATATAAGGGTGGGAGGTATTGCGCTCCCTAGAGGATTTTACTGGTTCTGTGGAAAGAATGCTTACTCATGGTTGGCAATAGGGGGATCAGGTAAGTGTATCCTGGCCAAGGTAGCCCCTATGTTAAGGATCACAAAAAAAATTACATGGGGTTCCTCGTAATATTGATGCAAGAGACGTATTTTACAGGACAAGGAGAGGAATAGTGTACAAGAATAGATGGGAGCAATTCTTTTACTCACTTTTCCCTCAGGTAGGGGTAGGAATATTGTAAGAAAGACTAGAAGCGTACAATCATTATATGGATCAAATAATAAATGAAACTAGTCATGCCTTACGGGAAATGAACGAAAAGTTGGCTCAAGTGCGTAAAGTGGCGCTACAAAATAGGTTCGCATTAGACCAAGTGCTGGCATCAGAGGGAGGAACTTGTGCCTTGATAGGACAGGAGTGTTGCACTTACATTGCAGACAATTCAGATATAGTGGAAGGACACATTAGAGAAGTGGAGAAAATGCAGGAAGGAATAAGGAAGATAGGAGGAGAAGGATGGGATCCGTTTGGATTCCTGGGTAGAGGCGTATCTGCTCTAATCGCCGGATTTCTACAATATGTAGTGATAGGATGTTTGGTCTTGTTGCTTATATATCTGATGTCTGCCAATGATCGTTAGTAAGGGGTGTCAGAGTAGTTCAAAATCTGCAATGGGTCCACTTCCCTCTGCTCTTCCGCCCCCTGTGTACGTTCCGATGTCCAGAGGGGTGATGCCCCCTAGTCAAAATTTTCTGCCGTTGGAGCCTGAAATACCTTCTGTTAGTACCTTTCAGATCCTTCGAGCAAGTGACATAGGTGACCAAAGGGCCATCTATGAAAAAGTGGATAGTAGTGTGTGACAAAGGGAATTTGTCAGAGGGAGGAATTGTCAGAGAAATTTGGACCCCTTATACCGGGACTGAATGTCTATAGGGATAAAACGCTTGATGTATCAATATATTCCTTGTTTGCAGGAAAACATATATTCTGAACCATGTATAAGAAGTGTTCTGTTCTCATCTGCACCTGCTTTCTGTTAATTGTGCTTTATGTGCATGACCCACTGATAAGGGCCCCTTTCCGTAATTAAGGGGCTTAGAGTGGTGTATAGTGCTTTATTGGTAACTCGTGGCCCCTAAGTGACTGCCCGGGGTCTTTCCTGGCCCATAATTATGAATAAGCATTGTATTTGGATGACAGTAATAAAGACTAACTATGTTCCCTGTCACGTAAGCCATTTCTGATGTAATGTGTATTTTATGCTATATAAACCGTGATGACTGTAACACAAATTTTCTCACTGAGCCTGCGTGCTCTGCTGACACCCATCTGGGCCTAGATGCAAAATAAACCATATATGCTTTTTTATCTGATCCTGGCGTATCTCCTCGATTGATTGCGATCTCAGACCGAACGTCATCATCCCGCTGTCGGTTTCTCGCGAGATTCGGATTCTATATAAGCAGCCGCGCATCGCCGCCATTTTCACACGTGCATTGAGATTGATAGGGAGAGGACGTGGCTGGCGTCCTCTCCGTTTATATACGAGACAGTTGATCTGATTGCTTTGCTTGTTTATTTTACTATTGTGGGGAGGATTGGGGAGCAGCTGTTAGGAGGAGTATAGTGCAGAGTTTTGCTTATAGTGACCACCAGTTTTTTATCCGTTCTCTGCCTGAAAAAAACGCTCCATACCCTATCTGTGCTCAGTGTGCTGCATGATATATCTGTGCTGAGTGCTCACACTGCTTAATTGTGGGGACTGGGGAGCAGCTATAGCAGGAGTACAGTGCAGAGTTTTGCTGACAGTGACCAGACCACTAGTATACGTTTGTCTGCCTGAAAAACACTCCTGTGGCTTTTTTTTTTTATACTAGCAGTTTAGCAGTTTGCTGACAGTGTCCACCAGGTCCATTATACTGTATATAGCAGTACGGTAGGCAACTGCTGTACCTACCTCTGTGTCGTCACTTTTAATCCATAAAGTATACTATCCTTCCATCTACATTGTATACCTGTGGTGCCTTTTAGTTGTGCGCATTGAAATATGGAGAACAAAAATGTGGAGTTTAAAAAAATAGGGAAAGATCAAGATCCACTTCCACCTCGTGCTGAAGCTGCTGCCACTAGTCATGGCCGAGACGATGAAATGCCATCAACGTCATCTGCCAAGGCCGATGCCCAATGTCATAGTACAGAGCATGTAAAATCCAAAACACAAAAGATCAGTAAAATGACCCAAAAATCTAAATTAAAAGCGTCTGAGGAGAAGCGTAAACTTGCCAATATGCCATTTACGACACGGAGTGGCAAGGAACGGCTGAGGCCCTCGCCTATGTTCATTGCTAGTGGTTCAGCTTCACATGAGGATGGAAGCACTCATCCTCTCGCAAGAAAAAAGAAAAGACTTAAGCTGGCAAAAGCACAGCAAAGAACTGTGCGTTCTTCTAAATCACAAATCCCCAAGGAGAGTCCAATTGTGTCGGTTGCGATGCCTGACCTTCCCAACACTGGACGGGAAGAGCTTGCGCCTTGCACCATTTGCACGCCCCCTGCAAGTGCTTTAAGGAGCACCCGCAGTCCAGTTCCTGATAGTCAAATTGAAGATGTCAGTGTTGAAGTACACCAGGATGAGGATATGGGTGTTGCTGGCGCTGGGGAGGAAATTGACAAGGAGGATTCTGATGGTGAGGTGGTTTGTTTAAGTCAGGCACCCAGGGAGACACCTGTTGTCCGTGGGAGGAATATGGCCATTGACATTCCTGGTCAAAATGCAAAAAAAATCAGCTCTTCGGTGTGGAATTATTTCAACACAAATGCGGACAACAGGTGTCAAGCCGTGTGTTGCCTTTGTCAAGCTGTAATAAGTAGGGGTAAGGACGTTAACCACCTCGGAACATCCTCCCTTATACGTCACCTGCAGCGCATTCATCATAAGTCAGTGACAAGTTCAAAAACTTTGGGCGACAGCGGAAGCAGTCCACTGACCAGTAAATCCCTTCCGCTTGTAACCAAGCTTCTGAAAACCACATCACCAACTCCCTCAGTGTCAATTTCCTCCTTACCCAGGAAAGCCAATAGTCCTGCAGGCCATGTCACTGGCAAGTCTGACGAGTCCTCTCCTGCCTGGGATTCCTCCGATGCATCCTTGAGTGTAATGCCTACTGCTGCTGGCGCTGCTGTTGTTGCTGCTGGGAGTCGATCGTCATCCCAGAGGGGAAGTCGGAAGACCACTTGTACTACTTCCAGTAAGCAAATGACTGTACAACAGTCCTTTGCGAGGAAGATGAAATATCACAGCAGTCATCCTGCTGCAAAGCGGATAACTGAGGCCTTGGCAGCCTGGGCGGTGAGAAGCGTGGTTCCGGTAACCATCGTTAATTCAGAGCCAACTATAGACTTGATTGAGGTACTGTGTCCCCGGTACCAAATACCATCTAGGTTCCATTTCTCTAGGCAGGCGATACCGAAAATGTACCCAGACCTCAGAAAAGAGTCACCAGTGTCCTAAAAAATGCAGTTGTACCCAATGTCCACTTAACCACGGACAAACTCAGGGCAGGGCAGACTCAGGACTATATGACTGTGACAGCCCACTGGGTAGATGTATTGCCTCCCGCAGCAAGAACAGCAGCGGCGGCACCAGTAGCAGTATCTCGCAAATGCCAACTCATTCCTAGGCAGGCTACGCTTTGTATCACCGCTTTCCAGAATAAGCACACAGCTAAAAACCTCTTACGGCAACTGAGGAATATCATCGCAGAATGGCTTACCCCAATTGGACTCTCCTGGGGATTTGTGACATCGGACAACACCACCAATATTGTGCGTGCATTACATCTGGGCAAATTCCAGCACGTTCCATGTTTTGCACATACCTTGAATTTGGTGGTGCAGAATTATTTAAAAAACGACAGGGGCGTCCAAAAGATGCTGTCGGTGGCCCGAAGAATTGCGGCCCACTTTCTGCGTTCAGGCACCGCGTACAGAAGACTGGAGCACCACCAAACATCCCTGAACCTGCCCTGCCATCATCTGAAGCAAGAGGTGGTAACAAGGTGGAATTCAACCCTCTATATGCTTCAGAGGATGGAGGAGCAGCAAAAGGCCATTCAAGCCTATACATCTGCCTACGATATAGGCAAAGGAGGGGGAATGCACCTGACTCAAGCGCAGTGGAGAATGATTTCAACGTTGTGCAAGGTTCTGCAACCCTTTGAAATTGCCACACGTGAAGTCAGTTCAGACACTGCCAGCCTGAGTCAGGTCATTCCCCTCATCGGGCTTTTGCAGAAGAAGCTGGAGACATTGAAGGAGGAGATAAAACAGAGCGATTCCGCTAGGCATGTGGGACTTGTGGATGGAGCCCTTAATTCGCTTAACCAGGATTCACGGGTGGTCAATCTGTTGAAATCAGAGCACTACATTTTGGCTACCGTGCTCTATCCTAGATTTAAAACCTACATTGTATCTCTTTCCGGCAGACACAAGTCTGCAGAGGTTCAAAGACCTGCTGGTGAGAAAATTGTCAAGTCAAGCGGAACGTGACCCGTCAACATCTCCTCCTTCACATTCTCCCGCAACTGGGGGTGCGAGGAAAAGGCTAAGAATTCCGAGCCCACCCGCTGGCGGTGATGCAGGGCAGTCTGGAGCGAGTGCTGACATCTGGTCCGGACTGAAGGACCTGCCAACGATTACTGACATGTCGTCTACTGTCACTGCATATGATTCTCTCACCATTGAAAGAATGGTGGAGGATTATATGAGTGACCGCATCCAAGTAGGCACGTCAGACAGTCCGTACGTATACCGGCAGGAAAAAGAGGTGATTTGGAGGCCCTTGCACAAACTGGCTGTATTCTACCTAAGTTGCCCTCCCTCCAGTGTGTACTCCGAAAGAGTGTTTAGAGCAGCCGCTCACCTTGTCAGCAGTCGGCGTACAAGGTTACTTCCAGAAAATGTGGAGAAGATGATGTTCATCAAAATGAATTCTAATCAATTCCTCCGTGGAGACATTCACCAGCAGCAATTGTCTCCACAAAGTACACAGGGATCTGAGATGGTGGATTCCAGAGAGGACGAATTAATAATCTGTGAGGAGGGGGATGTACACAGTGAAAGGGGTGAGGAATCGGAGGATGATGAGGAGGAGGACATCTTGCCTTTGTAGAGCCAGTTTGTGCAAGGAGAGATTGATTGCTTCTTTTTTGGTGGGGGCCCAAAGCAACCAGTCATTTCAGTCACAGTCGTGTGGCAGACCCTGTCGCTGAAATGATGGGTTCGTTAAAGTGTGCATGGCCTGTTAATACAACATAAGGGTTGGTGGGAGGGCCCAAGGACAATTCCATCTTGCACCTCTTTTTTTTTTTCTTTCATGTTTCTTTGCATCATGTGCTGTTTGGGTATTTTTTTTTGAAGTGCCATCCTGTCTGACACTGCAGTGCCACTCCTAGATGGGCCAGGTGTTTGTGTCGGCCACTTGTGTCGCTTAGCTTAGTCACACAGCGACCTTGGTGCGCCTCTTTTTTTTCTTTGCATCATGTGCTGTTTGGGGACTATTTTTTTGAAGTGCCATCCTGTCTGACACTACAGTGCCACTCTTAGATGGGCCTGGTGTTTGTGTCGGCCACTTGTGTCGCTTAGCTTAGCCATCCAGCGACCTCGGTGCAAATTTTAGGACTAAAAATAATAGTGTGAGGTATTCAGAATAGACTGGAAATGAGTGGAAATTATGGTTATTGAGGTTAATAATACTATGGGATCAAAATGACCCCCAAATTCTATGATTGTATCTGTTTTTTAGGGTTTTTTGAAAAAAACACCCGAATCCGACAAAAAAATTTCGGTGAGATTTTGCCAAAACGCGTGCGAATCCAAAACACGGCCGCGGAACCGAAACCAAAACACAAAACCCGAAAAATGTCCGGTGCACATCACTAGTTGTGATGCTATTTATACTCTTTATGTTCTTACAGATTAAACACCCCTGCAACGAAGTCGGATTAACAACAAATCATGGTGGGTGCGGCTTGCCGAAGGTGACGTGGTAACATCAGACACTGATCCGATTGATTTGAATCTATGATGTAAGTGAGCATTTATTGTGGAGTAAAGATTTTAAATATACTCAGTAGTGCGCACTTCATTTTACTCTTTTATATATCTATCTATGAAACTAATTCAGACCTGATCGTAGCCATGCAATATTTTGCACTGCTACGATCAGTTACTCAAACAAGTGGGGGGGGGGGGGGTGCAAAGCATGTTAGGCCCTAGCACCCCTCCCCATCCCGGCATAAGTACAAAAGCATTGCACAGCGGCAATGCTTTTGTACTTGACGAGTAGCTCCCTACCAGCACATCTACTGCTGTCCGGGTCACGCAGCCACCGTGGCCCGCCCCCACATGGGGGGTAATTCCAAGTTGACAGCAGCAGGACATTTTTTAGCAGTTGGGCAAAACCATGTGCAGTGCAGGAGAGGCAGATATAACATGTGCAGAGAGAGTTAGATTTGGGTTAGTGATTTTGTTTCTGTGCAGGGTAAATACTGGCTGCTTTATTTTTACACTGCAATTTAGATTGCAGATTGAACACACCACACCCAAATCTAACTCTCTCTGCATATGTTATATCTGCCTTAAATGCACTGCACATTGGTTTTGCCCAACTGCTAAAAAATTTCCTGCTGCGATCAACTTGGAATTACACCCATGGTCCGGGCACGTCTGCGTTGCATGGACCGCGCCTCCAAAATGGGGGGACAATTCCGCCTGCCCGACCCCTCCCACCCAGTGACCGCCTCTGCCTGTCAATCAGCACTGCAGCACCAGCGCATGCGCAGTTCAGACCTTATCGCCTGTTGTGTGAATATGCACAGCAGAGATCAGGTCTGAATTGGGCCCTATATACAGCGATCAATGAGGCAGGGGTGTGCTGCTGCCAGTGAGGCAGGGGTGTGCTGCTGCCAGTGAGGCGGGGGGGTGCTGCTGCCAGTGAGGCGGGGAGGGGGGGGGTGCTGCTACCAGTAAGGCGGGGGGGAGGGGGGCTGATGCCAGTGAGGCGGGGGTGTGCTGCTGCCAGTGAGGCGGGGATGTGCTGCTGCCAGTGAGGCGGGGATGTGCTGCCCACTATCTCCCCATCACCCCTGCCTGAGTCACACACTTTCCCTGTCACCCCTGCCTCAGTCACCAACCATCTCCCTTTTACTCCTGCCTGTCACCCACTGTCCCTGTCACCCCTGCCACACTAACCCACTATCTCCCTATCACCCCTGCCTCAGTCATTTACTATCCTTGTCATCCCTGCCTCAGTCACCCACTTTCTTTCCATACTTACCCACCCCCTGCCTCAGTCGCCCACTATCGCTGTCACCCCCTGCCTCAGTCACCCACTGTCTCCCAGTCACCCCTGCCTCAGTCACCCACTATCTCCCAGTCACCTACTGACACCGGTGCAGACATTAGTTTGGGAGAAAAATGCACTTGAACAGGACAGCTTTTCCTTTTTTATGCTACCAACACCGTTTTCTTGATGCATTCCATTTTCAAACTTATTCATTTGTGTACCAGTAGTTAGAAGTAGAGATGTGCACTTGAAATTTTTCGGGTTTTGGGTTTTGGTTTTGGGTTCGGTTCCGCGGCCGTGTTTTGGGTTCGACCGCGTTTTGGCAAAACCTCACCGAATTTTTTTTGTCGGATTCGGGTGTGTTTTGGATTCGGGTGTTTTTTTCAAAAAAAACTAAAAAACAGCTTAAATCATAGAATTTGGGGGTCATTTTGATCCCAAAGTATTATTAACCTCAAAAACCATAATTTCCACTCATTTTCAGTCTATTCTGAATACCTCACACCTCACAATATTCTTTTTAGTCCTAAAATTTGCACCGAGGTCGCTGGATGACTAAGCTAAGCGACCCTAGTGGCCGACACAAACACCTGGCCCATCTAGGAGTGGCACTGCAGTGTCACGCAGGATGGCCCTTCCAAAAAACACTCCCCAAACAGCACATGACGCAAAGAAAAAAAGAGGCGCAATGAGGTAGCTGTGTGAGTAAGATAAGCGACCCTAGTGGCCGACACAAACACCTGGCCCATCTAGGAGTGGCACTGCAGTGTCACGCAGGATGGCCCTTCCAAAAAACACTCCCCAAACAGCACATGACGCAAAGAAAAAAAGAGGCGCAATGAGGTAGCTGTGTGAGTAAGATAAGCGACCCTAGTGGCCGACACAAACACCTGGCCCATCTAGGAGTGTCACTGCAGTGTCACGCAAGATGGCCCTTCCAAAAAACACTCCCCAAACAGCACATGACGCAAAGAAAAAAAGAGGCGCAATGAGGTAGCTGTGTGAGTAAGATAAGCGACCCTAGTGGCCGACACAAACACCTGGCCCATCTAGGAGTGGCACTGCAGTGTCACGCAGGATGGCCCTTCCAAAAAACACTCCCCAAACAGTACATGACGCAAAGAAAAAAAGAGGCGCAATGAGGTAGCTGTGTGAGTAAGATAAGCGACCCTAGTGGCCGACACAAACACCTGGCCCATCTAGGAGTGTCACTGCAGTGTCACTCAGGATGGCCCTTCCAAAAAACACTCCCCAAACAGCACATGACGCAAAGAAAAAAAGAGGCGCAATGAGGTAGCTGTGTGAGTAAGATAAGCGACCCTAGTGGCCGACACAAACACCTGGCCCATCTAGGAGTGGCACTGCAGTGTCACGCAGGATGGCCCTTCCAAAAAACACTCCCCAAACAGCACATGACGCAAAGAAAAAAAGAGGCGCAATGAGGTAGCTGTGTGAGTAAGATAAGCGACCCTAGTGGCCGACACAAACACCTGGCCCATCTAGGAGTGGCACTGCAGTGTCACGCAGGATGGTCCTTCCAAAAAACACTCCCCAAACAGCACATGACGCAAAGAAAAAAAGAGGCGCAATGAGGTAGCTGTGTGAGTAAGATAAGCGACCCTAGTGGCCGACACAAACACCTGGCCCATCTAGGAGTGTCACTGCAGTGTCACGCAGGATGGCCCTTCCAAAAAACACTCCCCAAACAGCACATGACGCAAAGAAAAAAAGAGGCGCAATGAGGTAGCTGTGTGAGTAAGATAAGCGACCCTAGTGGCCGACACAAACACCTGGCCCATCTAGGAGTGGCACTGCAGTGTCACGCAGGATGGCCCTTCCAAAAAACACTCCCCAAACAGCACATGACGCAAAGAAAAAAAGAAGCGCAATGAGGTAGCTGTGTGAGTAAGATAAGCGACCCTAGTGGCCGACACAAACACCTGGCCCATCTAGGAGTGTCACTGCAGTGTCACGCAGGATGGCCCTTCCAAAAAACACTCCCCAAACAGCACATGACGCAAAGAAAAAAAGAGGCGCAATGAGGTAGCTGTGTGAGTAAGATAAGCGACCCTAGTGGCCGACACAAACACCTGGCCCATCTAGGAGTGTCACTGCAGTGTCACGCAGGATGACCCTTCCAAAAAACACTCCCCAAACAGCACATGACGCAAAGAAAAAAAGAGGCGCAATGAGGTAGCTGTGTGAGTAAGATAAGCGACCCTAGTGGCCGACACAAACACCTGGCCCATCTAGGAGTGGCACTGCAGTGTCACGCAGGATGGCCCTTCCAAAAAACACTCCCCAAACAGCACATGACGCAAAGAAAAAAGAGGCGCAATGAGGTAGCTGTGTGAGTAAGATAAGCGACCCTTGTGGCCGACACAAACACCTGGCCCATCTAGGAGTGTCACTGCAGTGTCACGCAGGATGGCCCTTCCAAAAAACACTCCCCAAACAGCACATGACGCAAAGAAAAAAAGAGGCGCAATGAGGTAGCTGTGTGAGTAAGATAAGCGACCCTAGTGGCCGACACAAACACCTGGCCCATCTAGGAGTGGCACTGCAGTGTCACGCAGGATGGCCCTTCCAAAAAACACTCCCCAAACAGCACATGACGCAAAGAAAAAAAGAGGCGCAATGAGGTAGCTGTGTGAGTAAGATAAGCGACCCTAGTGGCCGACACAAACACCTGGCCCATCTAGGAGTGGCACTGCAGTGTCACGCAGGATGGCCCTTCCAAAAAACACTCCCCAAACAGCACATGACGCAAATAAAAATGAAAGAAAAAAGAGGTGCAAGATGGAATTGTCCTTGGGCCCTCCCACCCACCCTTATGTTGTATAAACAGGACATGCACACTTTAACCAACCCATCATTTCAGTGACAGGGTCTGCCACACGACTGTGACTGAAATGACGGGTTGGTTTGGACCCCCACCGAAAAAGAAGCAATTAATCTCTCCTTGCACAAACTGGCTCTACAGAGGCAAGATGTCCACCTCATCATCATCCTCCGATATATCACCGTGTACATCCCGCTCCTCACAGATTATCAATTCGTCCCCACTGGAATCGACCATCTCAGCTCCCTGTGTACTTTGTGGAGGCAATTGCTGCTGGTCAATGTCTCCACGGAGGAATTGATTATAATTCATTTTAATGAACATCATCTTCTCCACATTTTCTGGAAGTAACCTCGTACGCCGATTGCTGACAAGGTGAGCGGCGGCACTAAACACTCTTTCGGAGTACACACTTGTGGGAGGGCAACTTAGGTAGAATAAAGCCAGTTTGTGCAAGGGCCTCCAAATTGCCTCTTTTTTCTGCCAGTATAAGTACGGACTGTCTGACGTGCCTACTTGGATGCGGTCACTCATATTATCCTCCACCATTCTTTCAATGGGGAGAGAATCATATGCAGTGACAGTAGACGACATGTCCGTAATCGTTGTCAGGTCCTTCAGTCCGGACCAGATGTCAGCATCAGCAGTCGCTCCAGACTGCCCTGCATCACCGCCAGCGGGTGGGCTCGGAATTTTGAGCCTTTTCCTCGCACCCCCAGTTGCGGGAGAATGTGAAGGAGGAGATGTTGAC
Source organism: Pseudophryne corroboree (assembly GCF_028390025.1). Taxonomy (NCBI): domain Eukaryota; kingdom Metazoa; phylum Chordata; class Amphibia; order Anura; family Myobatrachidae; genus Pseudophryne; species Pseudophryne corroboree. Next base: position 728,155,984 of record NC_086444.1, on the reverse strand, counting down.
AGGTCGCGTTCCGCTTGACTTGACAATTTTCTCACCAGCAGGTCTTTGAACCCCAGCAGACTTGTGTCTGCCGGAAAGAGAGATCCAAGGTAGGTTTTAAATCTAGGATTGAGCACGGTGGCCAAAATGTAGTGCTCTGATTTCAACAGATTGACCACCCGTGAATCCTTGTTAAGCGAATTAAGGGCTCCATCCACAAGTCCCACATGCCTAGCGGAATCGCTCCCTTTTAGCTCCTCCTTCAATGCCTCCAGCTTCTTCTGCAAAAGCCTGATGAGGGGAATGACCTGACTCAGGCTGGCAGTGTCTGAACTGACTTCACGTGTGGCAAGTTCAAAAGGTTGCAGAACCTTGCACAACGTTGAAATCATTCTCCACTGCGCTTGAGACAGGTACATTCCACCTCCTATATCGTGCTCAATTGTATAGGCTTGAATGGCCTTTTGCTGCTCCTCCAACCTCTGAAGCATATATAGGGTTTAATTCCACCTCGTTACCACTTCTTGCTTCAGATGATGGCAGGGCAGGTTCAGGCGTTTTTGGTGGTGCTCCAGTCTTCTGTACGTGGTGCCTGTACGCCGAAAGTGTCCCGCAATTCTTCTGGCCACCGACAGCATCTCTTGCACGCCCCTGTCGTTTTTTAAAAAATTCTGCACCACCAAATTCAAGGTATGTGCAAAACATGGGACGTGCTGGAATTTGCCCATATTTAATGCACACACAATATTGCTGGCGTTGTCCGATGCCACAAATCCACAGGAGAGTCCAATTGGGGTAAGCCATTCCGCGATGATCTTCCTCAGTTGCCGTAAGAGGTTTTCAGCTGTGTGCGTATTCTGGAAACCGGTGATACAAAGCGTAGCCTGCCTAGGAAAGAGTTGGCGTTTGCGAGATGCTGCTACTGGTGCCGCCGCTGCTGTTCTTGTGGCGGGAGTCCATACATCTACCCAGTGGGCTGTCACAGTCATATAGTCCTGACCCTGCCCTGCTCCACTTGTCCACATGTCAGTGGTTAAGTGGACATTGGGTACAACTGCATTTTTTAGGACACTGGTGAGTCTTTTTCTGACGTCCGTGTACATTCTCGGTATCGCCTGCCTAGAGAAGTGGAACCTAGATGGTATTTGGTAACGGGGGCACACTACCTCAAGAAATTGTCTAGTTCCCTGTGAACTAATGGCGGATACCGGACGCACGTCTAACACCAACATAGTTGTCAAGGCCTCAGTTATCCGCTTTGCAACAGGATGACTGCTGTGATATTTCATCTTCCTCGCAAAGGACTGTTGGACAGTCAATTGCTTGGTGGAAGTAGTAAAAGTGGGCTAACGACTTCCCCTCTGGGATGACCATCGACTCCCAGCAGCAACAACAGCAGCGCCAGCAGCAGTAGGCGTTACACGCAAGGATGCATCGGAGGAATCCCAGGCAGGAGAGGACTCGTCAGAATTGCCAGTGACATGGCCTGCAGGACTATTGGCATTCCTGGGGAAGGAGGAAATTGACACTGAGGGAGTTGGTGGGGTGGTTTGCGTGAGCTTGGTTACAAGAGGAAGGGATTTACTGGTCAGTGGACTGCTTCCGCTGTCGCCCAAAGTTTTTGAACTTGTCACTGACTTATTATGAATGCGCTGCAGGTGACGTATAAGGGAGGATGTTCCGAGGTGGTTAACGTCCTTACCCCTACTTATTACAGCTTGACAAAGGCAACACACGGCTTGACAAATGTTGTCCGCATTTCTGTTGAAATACTTCCACACCGAAGAGCTGATTTTTTTGGTATTTTCACCAGGCATGTCAACGGCCATATTCCTCCCACAGACAACAGGTGTCTCCCCGGGTGCCTGACTTAAACAAACCACCTCACCATCAGAATCCTCCTTGTCAATTTCCTCCCCAGCGCCAGCAACACCAATATCCTCCTCATCCTGGTGTACTTCAACACTGACATCTTCATTCTGACTATCAGGAACTGGACTGCGGGTGCTCCTTCCAGCACTTGCAGGGGGCGTGCAAATGGTGGAAGGCGCATGCTCTTCACGTCCAGTGTTGGGAAGGTCAGGCATCGCAACCGACACAATTGGACTCTCCTTGTGGATTTGGGATTTTGAAGAACGCACAGTTCTTTGCAGTGCTTTTGCCAGCTTGAGTCTTTTCATTTTTCTAGCGAGAGGCTGAGTGCTTCCATCCTCATGTGAAGCTGAACCACTAGCCATGAACATAGGCCAGGGCCTCAGCCGTTCCTTGCCACTCCGTGTGGTAAATGGCATATTGGCAAGTTTACGCTTCTCCTCCGACAATTTTATTTTAGATTTTGGAGTCCTTTTTTTACTGATATTTGGTGTTTTGGATTTTACATGCTCTGTACTATGACATTGGGCATCGGCCTTGGCAGACGACGTTGCTGGCATTTCATCGTCTCGGCCATGACTAGTGGCAGCAGCTTCAGCACGAGGAGGAAGTGGATCTTGATCTTTCCCTAATTTTGGAACCTCAACATTTTTGTTCTCCATATTTTAATAGGCACAACTAAAAGGCACCTCAGGTAAACAATGGAGATGGATGGATACTAGTATACTTATGGATGGACGAGCGACTGCCGACACAGAGGTAGCTACAGCCGTGGACTACCGTACTGTTTCTGCTGCTAATATAGACTGGATGATAATGAGATGAAATTAATATATATATATATATATATATAATATCAATAGTACTGCAGCCGGACAGGTATATATATTTATTATGTAATGACTGATGACGGACCTGCTGGACACTGTCAGCTCAGCAGCACTGCAGACTGCTACAGTAAGCTACTATAGTAGTATGTATCAAGAAGAAAGAAAAAAAAAAAAAACACGGGTAGGTGGTATACAATTATGGATGGACCAGCGACTGCCAACACAGAGGTAGCTACAGCCGTGGACTACCGTACTGTGTCTGCTGCTAATATAGACTGGATGATAATGAGATGAAATTAATATATATATATATATATAATATCACTAGTACTGCAGCCGGACAGGTATATATATTTATTATGTAATGACTGATGACGGACCTGCTGGACACTGTCAGCTCAGCAGCACCGCAGACTGCTACAGTAAGCTACTATAGTAGTATGTATCAAGAAGAAAGAAAAAAAAAAACCACGGGTAGGTGGTATACAATTATGGATGGACCAGCGACTGCCGACACAGAGGTAGCTACAGCCGTGGACTACCGTACTGTGTCTGCTGCTAATATAGACTGGATGATAATGAGATGAAATTAATATATATATATATATATATATATATATAATATCACTAGTACTGCAGCCGGACAGGTATATATATTTATTATGTAATGACTGATGACGGACCTGCTGGACACTGTCAGCTCAGCAGCACTGCAGACTGCTACAGTAAGCTACTATAGTAGTATGTATCAAGAAGAAAGAAGAAAAAAACACGGGTAGGTGGTATACAATTATGGATGGACCAGCGACTGCCGACACAGAGGTAGCTATAGCCGTGGACTACCGTACTGTGTCTGCTGCTAATATAGACTGGATGATAATGAGATGAAATTAATATATATATATATATAATATCACTAGTACTGCAGCCGGACAGGTATATATATTTATTATGTAATGACTGATGACGGACCTGCTGGACACTGTCAGCTCAGCAGCACCGCAGACTGCTACAGTAAGCTACTATAGTAGTATGTATCAAGAAGAAAGAAAAGAAAAAAACCACGGGTAGGTGGTATACAATTATGGATGGACCAGCGACTGCCGACACAGAGGTAGCTACAGCCGTGGACTACCGTACTGTGTCTGCTGCTAATATAGACTGGATGATAATGAGATGAAATTAATATATATATATATATAATATCACTAGTACTGCAGCCGGACAGGTATATATATTTATTATGTAATGACTGATGACGGACCTGCTGGACACTGTCAGCTCAGCAGCACCGCAGACTGCTACAGTAAGCTACTATAGTAGTATGTATCAAGAAGAAAGAAAAAAAAAAACACGGGTAGGTGGTATACAATTATGGATGGACCAGCGACTGCCGACACAGAGGTAGCTACAGCCGTGGACTACCGTACTGTGTCTGCTGCTAATATAGACTGGATGATAATGAGATGAAATTAATATATATATATATAATATCACTAGTACTGCAGCCGGACAGGTATATATATTTATTATGTAATGACTGATGACGGACCTGCTGGACACTGTCAGCTCAGCAGCACCGCAGACTGCTACAGTAAGCTACTACAGTAGTATGTATCAAGAAGAAAGAAAAAAATAAAAAAAACACGGGTAGGTGGTATACAATTATGGATGGACCAGCGACTGCCGACACAGAGGTAGCTACAGCCGTGTACTACCGTACTGTGTCTGCTGCTAATATAGACTGGATGATAATGAGATGAAATTAATATATATATATATATATATATATATATATATATATATATATAATATCACTAGTACTGCAGCCGGACAGGTATATATATTTATTATGTAATGACTGATGACGGACCTGCTGGACACTGTCAGCTCAGCAGCACCGCAGACTGCTACAGTAAGCTACTATAGTAGTATGTATCAAGAAGAAAGAAAAAAAAAACCACGGGTAGGTGGTATACAATTATGGATGGACCAGCGACTGCCGACACAGAGGTAGCTACAGCCGTGGACTACCGTACTGTGTCTGCTGCTAATATAGACTGGATGATAATGAGATGAAATTAATATATATATATATATAATATCACTAGTACTGCAGCTGGACAGGTATATATATTTATTATGTAATGACTGATGACGGACCTGCTGGACACTGTCAGCTCAGCAGCACCGCAGACTGCTACAGTAAGCTACTATAGTAGTATGTATCAAGAAGAAAGAAAAAAAAAAAACACGGGTAGGTGGTATACAATTATGGATGGACCAGCGACTGCCGACACAGAGGTAGCTACAGCCGTGGACTACCGTACTGTGTCTGCTGCTAATATAGACTGGATGATAATGAGATGAAATTAATATATATATATATATATATATATATATATATAATATCACTAGTACTGCAGCCGGACAGGTATATATATTTATTATGTAATGACTGATGACGGACCTGCTGGACACTGTCAGCTCAGCAGCACCGCAGACTGCTACAGTAAGCTACTATAGTAGTATGTATCAAGAAGAAAGAAAAAGAAAAAACCACGGGTAGGTGGTATACAATTATGGATGGACCAGCGACTGCCGACACAGAGGTAGCTACAGCCGTGGACTACCGTACTGTGTCTGCTGCTAATATAGACTGAATGATAATGAGATGAAATTAATATATATATATATATATATATAATATCACTAGTACTGCAGCCGGACAGGTATATATATTTATTATGTAATGACTGATGACGGACCTGCTGGACACTGTCAGCTCAGCAGCACCGCAGACTGCTACAGTAAGCTACTATAGTAGTATGTATCAAGAAGAAAGAAAAAAAAAACCACGGTAGGTGGTATACAATTATGGATGGACCAGCGACTGCCGACACAGAGGTAGCTACAGCCGTGGACTACCGTACTGTGTCTGCTGCTAATATAGACTGGATGATAATGAGATGAAATTAATATATATATATATATAATATCACTAGTACTGCAGCCGGACAGGTATATATATTTATTATGTAATGACTGATGACGGACCTGCTGGACACTGTCAGCTCAGCAGCACCGCAGACTGCTACAGTAAGCTACTATAGTAGTATGTATCAAGAAGAAAGAAAAAAAAAAACACGGGTAGGTGGTATACAATTATATATATATTATATACAATTATATATATATATATATATATATATATATATATATATATATATATATATAAACTGGTGGTGATTAATTAAACTGGTGGTCAGGTCACTGGTCACACTTTCAGCAACTTGCAAGTCGTACTCCTAAGCAGACAATCACAATATATACTGGTGGTCAGTGTGGATATGTACTCCTGCTCTCAGACTCTAACTGCTCCCCACTGTCTCCCCCACAAGTCAGATATACAGTCACACTACCACTTCAGCAAGTAGTAGTACTCCTCCTAATGCTCCCCAAAATTACTAAAGTAAATACTGTGTCTCTCTCTACTCTAGTCTCACTCTCTTCTCTATAAACGGAGAGGACGCCAGCCACGTCCTCTCCCTATCAATCTCAATGCACGTGTGAAAATGGCGGCGACGCGCGGCTCCTTATATAGAATCCGAGTCTCGCGATAGAATCCGAGCCTCGCGAGAATCCGACAGCGGGATGATGACGTTCGGGCGCGCTCGGGTTAACCGAGCAAGGCGGGAAGATCCGAGTCGCTCGGACCCGTGTAAAAAAAACTGGAGTTCGGGCGGGTTCGGATTCCGAGGAACCGAACCCGCTCATCTCTAGTTAGAAGCACAGAGATTTTCAACATTTTACAACTCACGTCACACAGAAAAAGATTTAAATATTGCCAAGGCACACTCAAATATAATGGTGATGCATGGTGCAGTTTCGTGTCCTAGGATGTCATGTCGCAGCTTCTCCATAGGTAACGCCTGAACAGGCCCGGCAACATGGGGACAAAGGGGACACTTGTACAGGTGGGCCCCAAGTATTAAGAACAGAAATAATGGGGCCACAGTGCCAATATTACTTTTTAAAGTGTATGCACAAACTGCTCAATTTAAGCAGGAAAACAATTAACAGGTCACCTAAACCCTCCCCCCTCCTTTTACCCCATCACTTTGTCCAGTTCCTGTGGTCCATACTGTATTGCCATCATTATGCATGTCGCTGCGCTGGCGGTTTTCTGTATGTCCCTGCCACCGCAGAGCTGGATAGCCCAGTATGAAAACCACCTGCCGGGCTCGCTGAGTCAAAGGCTCCATTTTTTTTAAAGATCCCTCTACCAAGTTAAGGGGGGTTGAGGGGTCCCCAAAGATATCAGTGTACTGGGCCCCAAGATTTCTGTTGCTGGCCCTGACCCTAACCCATACCCCTAAACTAACCCTAATGCCTGCAGTAAAAATCAATGTTTCTATGTATATAGGGGGTCATTCCGAGTTGATCACTAGCTGCCGTTGTTCACTGCGTAGCGATCAGTGGAAAAAAATTGCTAATCTGTGCATGTGTATGGTCCGTAATGCGCACGCGCGTTGTATGGGTACACAATCCATTGTGCTTTTGCACTGGTTCTAGCGACGATGCCATTCGCACAGCTGGCCGCAAGGAGATTGACAGAAAGAGGGCGTTTCTGGGTGTCAACTGACCATTGTCAGGGAGTGCTTGGAAAAATGCAGGCATGGCAGAAAAAATGCAGACCTGCAGGCGTTCGCTGGATGGGTGTGTGTGACGTCAAAAGCCGTCCCTCCGTCGTTAGAATCAACGCACACGAAGAGTAACTACAGGTCTGGTCTTGTTTTGAAACGATTTTGCAGGCACTCTGCTGCACAAGCGTTCGCACTTCTGCAAAGTGAATATACACTCCCCAGTGGGCGGCGACGATGCGTTTGCGTGGCTGCTAAAAACTGCTAGCGTGCGACCAACTCGGAACGAACCCCATGGTGTATTGCAAGAAAATATCTGTAAATCCAATGGTACCGTAAGTGCGGTATATACTTGCACTTCTTTTTGGGGTGAGAACGTCTCCCCTAAGTGAAGTCAGCCCTATTAATAGAGTTTGTGTGATCCCTGTGCAGCAGTCACAGAAAGGGTTCATCTCTGCAGTTTGTCACTCAAATTACTTTGTTGCATTTTTTCCAGAAGTGGATCTGAGAGCTGTTACCCGCAGACCAGCTACAATAATTATCCTGGGTACTCACTAGACCAGTGGTTCTCAAACTGCACCCTGGGGTGCCTCAGGACACTTGCAGGGGTGCCTTGGATTGGTGGTCCAGGACCAATTCTAAATATTTATAGTTAGTGTTATAGGCAAAACCAGTGCTGTTGGCTGGCAATCATAACATATGGTATCCGTTCACATGGTCGACCATGTTATGGTCAACAGTCATTAGGTCGACCACTATTGGTCGACATTGACATGGTCGACATGGACACCTGGTCGACACATGAACATGATCGACATGTGAAAGGTCGACACATGAAAAGGTCGACATGAGTTTTTTAACTTTTTTTTTTCTTTTGGGGAACTTTTCCATACTTTACGATCCATGTGGACTACGATTGGAACGGTAATCTGTGCCGAGCGAAGCGGTAGCGGAGCGAAGGCACCATGCCCGAAGCATGGCGAGCGAAGCGAGCGGACACGGTGCACTAATTGGGGTTCCCAGTCACTTTACGCAAAAAACGACACCAAAAAAAGTAAAAAAACTCATGTCAACCTTTTCATGTGTCGACCATTTTCATGTGTCGACCATGTCAATGTCGACCAATAGTGGTCGACCTAACTGTCAACCATAACATGGTCGACCATTCATACCGGAACCATAACATATGTGTACAAACAGAAGCAAATCCTGTCCCCTACCACGGGACCGGTGCTAGGGTGTTTGGCGGCTCCCTGCAAACTATAAATTTGCTCCCTCTCTCCAATACTTAATAAAGGGACAGTGCGCACCTTAAAAAAGGTGTGGTATCAGAAGGAAGGGGCATGGCCACACAATAGCATCCCAATTCAAAGTACGCCACACAGTAGCACTGTGCTGTCATTACACTGCATGTAGTAATAATAATAATAATAATAATAATAATGCCCACAGTAGAAATGCCCTTTATACACATACCCACCATATCAGTGCCGCTTATACACATAATAATGCTAACAGTAGCAGTGCCGCTTATACACATGCCCATGGTAGCAGTGCCACTTATACACATGCCCACATTAGCATTTCTGCCTTATATACATGCCCATGGTAGCAGTGCCACTTATACACATGCCCACATTAGCATTTCTGCCTGATATACATGCCCATGGTAGCAGTTCCATTTATACACATGCCCACGGTAGCAGTGCCCCTTATACACATGCTAACGGTAGCAGTGGCACTTATATACATGCCCATGGTAGCAGTACCGCTTAAACATATGCCCACAGTAGCAGTGCCGCTTTATCTCTGCCACTTATATACATTCCCACCGTAGCAGTGCCACTTATATTCATGCCCACGGTAGCAATGCTGCTTACATACATGCCCACGGTAGCAGTGCCGGTTATATACATACCCATGGCAGCAGTGCCACTTATATACATGCCCACGATAGCAGTGCCACTTATTTACATGCCCATAGTATCTGTACCACTTACATAAATGCCCACAGTGGCAGTGACACTTATACACATACCCACGATATCTGTGCCGCTTATATACATGCCCACAGTAGCAGTGCCACTTATACACATGCACACGGTAGAAGTGCCGCTTAAAAAAAATTAGTCTGAAAAAATTGGAAGCACACTCTTGCAACAACTTTTCAAAGAGTTAAACTCACTGTTGTGTTGCGCTGCCCTGAACACAGACAAGCTTAGTGCATCTGTGTAAAGGCTTGTCTTTTTTAAGTGCTGCTTGGATTTCTAAGTGTGAGTTGTAAACAGCAAAAAGGAAAGTTAGAATACAGAAAAAGGTGAGTTTTATAATACACAATCAGGAACACACATTTGCAGTACCATTAATCTTCTGGTGAGGCTGCAAGGGGCTGACCTTGTGAGTGAGTGAGAGGGTCTCTTACTTGGAGTAGCAGAGGGCCTGTGATTGTGCGTGTGTGAGGGGCATTTTTTTTTTTTTATTAGCAGGAGCTGGAAGCCGAGTGAAAAGGAGGTGCAGTGAGCTGGAACAACTGCAACTGCTAAGTGGAGTATAGGTGCCGCAGGAGAGAGTACTACGGCTGCATAAAAGTGAAGGACCAAGAACCGCACAAAGATAGATACGTATAAACCAGCTTAATTATTGTATAAGTGAGATTGCTTGTCTTCTACTTTTTATTTTTTCTGATTTTTCTTTGAGAGTAACAGGGAGTTACACCTTACTAACAATATGGGAGGGGCTGTGATTGGGGACCTCACTCAGTGCATGTCGTGCAAGATGTATGCACACCTGGAGCTACCGGCCCAGTGTGATTACATCTGCACGAGGTGTGTGTGAACTGTTGCCCTGGAAGCCCAAGTAACTGATCTAGAGCAAACCGTTACGCGACTGAGGGAGATTCACAATCAGAACAGTGGAGGAGTTGCGGGAGGGGTCACTGGTAGAAGAGGATGATGATCAGGTAGCCAGTTGGGTCACAGTTAGAAGGAAGAAAAAGAGGGGGAGGCTCGACATCTCCGAAATATCAAACCCGAACAAATTTGCCAGATTGGACGAGGAATCGGAGGATGATAGTGAAGAATTGAAGGTGCCGGAGGAGACTGCTCCCTCTAGCATCTATCTGGCGCGGTTGGGATAAAAGAAAGAGAGGTACCTAGTCAGATGGTGGTGGTAGGGGATTCTATCATCAGGAAGGCAGATAGGGCAATCTGCTACCGGGACCGTGATCGCCGTACAGTCTGTTGTCTCCCGCGTGCTCGGGTACGGCACATCGCGGACCGGGTAGATAGATTGTTGGGAGGGGCTGGGAAAGACCCGGCGGTCTTGGTGCACGTTGGCACCAATGACAAAGTTAGCGGAAGATGGGATGTTCTTAAGAAAGACTATAGGGACTTAGGAAAGAAACTGAAGGCAAGGACATCTAAGGTAATATTCTCGGAATTATTACCCATGCCACGCGCTAGTCCAGGGAGGCAGAGGGAGATTAGGGAGGTAAATGTGTGGTTTAGGGATTGGTGCAGGAAAGAGGGATTTGTGTTCATGGAACACTGGGCAGACTTCTCAGTCAGGCGCCATCTCTTTTGGCGTGACGGATTGCACCTGACTGAGGAAGGGGCAGCGGTGCTGGGGGGGAAGGATGGTTAGAAGGTTGGAGGAGATTTTAAACCAGGAGCCTGGGGGGAGGGTTTAGCTAGAAACTACGGGTCATGCAGTGAGAATAGTGGGGATGGCGGTAGTAAACGAAATGGGGGAGAAGTTGGGGGGAGGGTAAGAGCAGGCGGTAAGGTTACTAACATGGGTACTAAAAGAGATTTTACCAAAGCACTAACCAATGACGATTACAGGTCATCATTGCTACATAAGGTGAAAGATGTCCTTAAAGCAAGGGAAAATACTTCTTAGTTGTATGTATGTAAACGCCAGAAGCATTACTGGTAAAAACGGTGAACTAGAAATACTTGCAGCAAGCAAACAGTATGATATTATAGGCATTACTGAAACTTGGTGGGATGAATCTCATGATTGGACAGTCAATCTAGAGGGCTATACACTGTTTAGGAGAGACAGACTAAATAAAAAGGGTGGAGGGGTGTGTCTTTACGTAAAGCCGTTTTTAAAACCTGATATACGGGAAGATATTCAGGAGGGGACTGTAGACACTGTCGAGACATTATGGGTAGAAATTGCATGCGGGGAAAAAGGAATAAAAAAGTTAGTATTGAGTGTATGCTATAGGCCGCCTGGTATCAACGTATCTGATGAGGAATTGTTACTAAAGCAAATTGAAAGAGCAGCAGGAGTAGGAGACATAGTAGTGATGGGAGATTTTAACTATCCAGAGATAAACTGGAAAAACAATTCATGTGATACTGCTAGGGGCAATATGTTTTTAAACACACTTAATGATATCTACTTAGTCCAACTAATTGAGGAACCAACTAGGTACAATGTAATCTTAGACCTGGTATTAACAAACAATGGGGATTTGGTATCAGGTATTATAGTAGGGGAACCCATAGGAAACAGCGACCACAATATGGTCACATTCAATATCAGTTTCCATAAACAGCCCTATACTGGCTCAACTAGGACTCTAAACTTTAGCAAAGCAAATTTTGAAAAGATGAGGGTATTTTTCAGGGATATTGAATGGGAAGGTTTGTTTTAAGGAAAAAATACTACGGAGAAATGGGAGGTACTAAAATTCCTGCTAGCTAAAAATACACTCAAATGTATTCCTATGAGCAGCAAATAAAGGAATAAAAATCATAAACCGATGTGGCTTAACAAAAAGATTAAGGAACTTATGGGCAAGAAAAGGCGAGCATTTAAAAAATACAAATCTGACGGGGAAGCAGAGTCATTTCAGCACTATAAGGAATGTAACAAAATTTGCAAAAAGGAAATAAGAGCGGCTAAAGTAGAAACTGAAAAACTAGTAGCAAAGGAAAGCAAAGCGAATCCCAAAAAATTCTTTAAATACATTAATAGCAAGAGATTAAAGAAGGCCCTTTAAAAGACAAGTTGGGAGTCTTAAGCAAAAATGATAATGACAAAGCGTACACACTAAATGAGTTTTTCTCTGGCTGGGTCCACAGGATAACATTGGGATATTGTCGAGCGACAGCGAAAATGACACCAACACGGTCACAAGCTTTCTGGCCTCCCAGGATGCATTGGGGCCTCCACTATATAGTCCCGCCCACTGACTCAGTCAGAACAGTTTTTTGCTTGGTGCGGCAGGAAGCCGCATGGTCACAGGGCTGCTGTGAAAGCAGCCTCAGGTTTTCATTACTTTATTTTTATAGACTTACTGTTTTGGTTTTTGAGCGACTTCTCTTAACAGCGTCTTAAACGCATATTAGAAAGAGTTGCTCCAACAACTCCCCACCGGGTCGCAACAACGCTTACCTTCGCGGTACAGTGCTGTCTCGACGGGCGTCTGTGTCGGATGTTCTAGCAGGTCCAGGTTACCAGGCTGTGGCCTGAGCATGGGGAGACGGTGAGTCTATGGACTTCCTCTTACTAGAGGGGTCAGGACACAGCTACGCTGATTTGGTGGAGACTGCAAACAGTGTGTTGATGCGCCGAACATCTCGAGTGTGACAGCGCTACGCTCTGCAGATCATAGGCGCAAGGACTAGGTGAGGCCGCGATCCTGGGAGTTTAAGTCAACAGCGGGTTTTAGACGCTCTCCTGGCCGTCCCTCCTCCGAGTTCATGGCCAGTTCCCGCGTGTCTCTCGTTTCATGAACTGAATGACCTCACTTCCGGCTCAGACGCTACCACGAGGGTACTCGGTCGCAGCTTAGACGCTGCGGTTGTGTACACTGGATATAAACCCGCCCAGACCGAGTCGCAGGCCTTTAGCGTCTGCATGCACGTGGAGTCGCTCAGCGTCCGTGTCCGTTGGTGAGCGTCCGTGTCCGTTATCAGTTACCAAGAGCGGCAGTGTACACCAGAAGCGTCTGAATGCACTCAGCGTCTTACGAGCGTCTTTGCTTGGATATGGAAGTGTGGTGAGTCTCCCTGTATCCCGCTCTCTGGAGGCAGGGTATACAGTACTAAAAATTCCTTCTACTTCTTAGTGTGCATTGTTACTTTTTAGTACCTGTTGCATATGAGACCTGTATATTACTGTGTTTTCTGCATGTTATGTTAAAAAAAGAACCAGTTAAACAGAAGTACAATGTTCCTACTTATGTATAAGTTATTATGGAGGTTGTATTCTCATATGACAATGTCTAATGTTTTAACATGTGACTGACTGCTAGTATGCGTGCTGACTTTTCTGTGTAATGTCAGTCCTGTTCTGACCCTCAAATCAGGTGCACTGTGGTCAGATTGATTTCACCTCTATATACTGATTATAGGGTGTTTTTCAGTCCCAAAAATTGTGTAGTCAATACCAGAAAAAATGTCTGTGAGCGGCAAAAGTGATGAGGAGAATTTGTCAAGCACTCCCATAGCCCTAACATGCTTATCTTGTAAGTCAGGGGTAATTGATATGAATCAATTGGTCACTTATGAGGGTTTGTGTGCAAACTGTTTCGCTTTTCAGCGAAGTAAAAAAGAGGAGTTAGTTCAACCTCCAGTAGAGCCACCATGGAATGTGTTCGCAAAAACTCTGTCTTCAATAGTGGACAGGTTAGCTCAAGTAGCACCACCTCAAGGGTTAGGTTACACTATGAACCCATACATACAGCTCCCTTCCTATGGTTTGGTTCAAGTAGCGTCTACAAGCAACCAAGGGGCAGGTAAGACTAAGACAGATATGTCTGTATGGCAGACTACACAAGATGATACATCGGATGATGATGCGGAAACAATAGATTCAACTCTGTATGATGATCGGTCGCAGAGCTTTAGTTCAGATGATGTAGCTGAACTCATTAATGCATGTGCTTTCTCTGGAAGAACCAACCAAGACAGTGTTAAAAGCAAAAGCACCTGTATTCAAACGAACAAAGTCAGTGAAAGCTGAATTTCCAGCGTCAGAGGAGTTGATGGAAATGATGGATGAGTCTTGGGCAGCGCCCGGTAAAAAGTATAAGATTCCTAGGAGATGGGATTCTTATTATCCATTTCCTGCTGGAGACTGTTCGATGAGAGAAGTTTCTCCAAAAGTAGATGCACATGTTCTGCGACTCGTGCATAAATCTGCTTTGCCACTGTCATCTACCTCTTTGAATGATGTCACAGACAGGAGGGTAGAGAGCCTATTGAAAAATATATTTTCTCTAGTAGGAGCAGTGGTAAGACCTGCTATGGCTTCGGCCTGGGTAGCAAAGGCAATGGGCGAATGGATAGAGGAACTAGAGAATGACACCCCCTCTCCTACTAACGACCTAATAGAAGGTCTAGAGAGCATGGTGTCAATTTTTGCAGATGATACCAAATTGTGTAAGGCTATAAATACAGAGGAGGATGCCGATTCTCTTCAGAACGACTTAGTTAAATTAGAAGCATGGGCAGCCAAATGGAGAATGCGCTTCAACACAGACAAGTGTAAGGTAATGCACTGTGGTAACAAGAACAAAAATTACACCTACCTACTAAATGGGGTAAAATTAGGGGATTCTGTACTGGAAAAGGACTTAGGTGTCCTCATAGATAGCAAGCTAAGCAGTAGTAGCCAAAGTAGGACTGCAGCAAAGAAGGCTAATAAGATATTAGCATGCATAAAACGGGGTATTGATGCTAGGGACGAGAGTATTATACTCCCGTTATATAAATCACTAGTGAGGCCACACCTTGAATACTGTGTACAATTCTGGGCACCGTACTACAAAAAGGATATCCTGGAGCTTGAAAAGGTACAGAGGAGGGCGACCAAACTAATTAAGAGCATGGAGCCGATGGAATACAAGGAAAGGCTTGAAAGGCTAGGCATGTTTACATTGGAAAAGCGGAGACTAAGAGGGGATATGATCAACATCTACAAATATATAAGGGGACAATACACAGAGCTTGCGCGGGACCTGTTTTTGGTTAGCTCAACACAGAGGACTCGTGGACACTCGCTCAGGTTAGAGGAGAGGAGATTCCGCACAATACGGCGTAAAGGCCTTTTCACGGTAAGGACAATACGTGTTTGGAATTCCCTGCCCGAGGGAGTTGTAATGGCGGAATCTGTCAACACCTTTAAGAATGGGTTAGATAAATTCCT
Organism: Pseudophryne corroboree; assembly: GCF_028390025.1. Classification (NCBI taxonomy): domain Eukaryota; kingdom Metazoa; phylum Chordata; class Amphibia; order Anura; family Myobatrachidae; genus Pseudophryne; species Pseudophryne corroboree. The sequence continues at coordinate 728,140,494 of NC_086444.1, read as the reverse complement.
AATGGATAAGGATATCCAGGGGTATGGTGCATAGTCATGCATTATAGTTACTATAAATAGGGATAAAATGCAACGGCTGACAGCAGCATCAGTCAGAAATTTTAGTCAAATCATCATGCATAGGAGACCACAAATAGGTTGAACTCGATAGACTATTGTCTTTTTTCAACCTCAGATACTATGTTACTATGTTACTAGGGAGCAAGAGGATCGTATTTGCCGTTTAAGACAATCTGCCCAGTATTTAAAAGAAGCAGCCATTGATGTAGGCACTGTTGCTTCTAAAGCTTCAGCCCTGGCAGTAGTCGCTCGCAGAGCAGTCTGGCTACGGACCTGGAAGGCAGATGCGGAGTCCAAGAAGGAGTTGGAAGCATTGCCTTTCGTGGGTAATATATTATTTGGAAAACCTTTATCGGATATCCTAGAGTCAGAGGCTGAATCGAAGAAGGTCAGATTTCCGGCGACCTATAACCCTAAGTCCAAGGGTTTAAAATTTTGCTCATTTCGCTGGCAAAGCAAAGCAAAAGGTAAAGAGGAGCCTAAACAACCCCAGTTTAAATACAGGGGTAGGAAGCTGTGGGCTAGCAAAAAGCCAGCTTCCAAACCTGAACAGAAACCCTAAGCCTGAAGAGACGGGCCTCCGCCTGGAGGATTCCAGGGTTGGGAGCCGACTCCTGCAATTTGCACGCACATGGCAACAGTCAACAACAGATGCCTGGGTGCAGAAGGTAGTATCTCAGGGGTATGGGTTCCCATTCAGGAGGCAGCCTCCTCAAAGATTTTTTTTGCACCAGCCCATCTCGTATAGAGTCGAAGGCCAATGCCCTGCAAGAAGCAGTCCAAAAATTACTGCAGTCAGGTGTGATTGTCCCAGTACCTCCATCACAAAAGGGACAGGGGTATTACTCCAATCTATTTCTAATCCAGAAACCAAATGGGTCATATCGACCAATTCTAAATCTGAAGATGTTGAACAATTACATATGGATCCCGAAGTTCCACATGGAGACGTTACGTTCCATAATCTTGGCTATGGAACCGAGAGACTATATGGTATCTCTGGATGTACGGGATGCTTACCTACATGTGCCTATAGCACTATCTCAGGTTTGCCATCCTCAAGGAACACTTCCAGTTCCAAGCTCTGCCCTTCAGGCTAGCTACAGCACCCAGGGTGTTTACCAAGATCATGGTGGTTATGGCAGCTTGTCTGCGCAAACAAGGGATAAGAATATTCCCATACCTAGACGACCTATTAATCTTAGCACAGTCGCAAGATTTACTGTTGAGCCATCTCCAACAGACGATAGTTTGTTTACAGAGACACGGGAGGCTCATAAATTGGGAGAAGTCGTCTCTGAATCCGTCACAGCGGATGGTTCATTTGGGAGCCATATTGGATTCAGACCTACAGAGAGTTATCTTACCAGAGAAGAAAATAGTCAAGGTGCAGGTCTTGGCTCAGGAAGCGTTGCAAGCCCAGACAATGTCAGTCCATGCAGCAATGCGACTGTTGGGTCTGATGGTATCAACCTTCGACATGGTGGAATATGAGCTATTCCACTCCAGACCGTTGCAGCATCTCATTTTGACCAAATGGAACGAAAATCATCAAACAATAAAGAAGCCGATGATAAAGATTCCAGTGAATGTAAAAAGGTCTCTAGCATGGTGGCTACAGACAGACCATTTAAACAAGGGGAGACCCTTTTGGATAAAAGAGTGGCAAGTCCTGACAACAGATGCCAGCCTGCAAGGCTGGGGGGCGGTACTCGGGCTATGGTTCCAGGGAAAATGGACTGCAAGGGAAAGTCGCCTGCTGATAAATCTGTTAGAAATAAGAGCCATTTAGTTGGCCCTAGTTCAGGCAAAGGACAATCTACAAGGAAGACCAGTCCAGATCCGCTCAGACAATACGACGGCAGTCACCTACCTCAATCATCAAGGAGGAACTCACAGCAAGAGTCTGATGAAGGAAGTAACTCCCATTCTAAAAAGGGCGGAACTCCATCTCCCGGCGTTGTCAGCAGTATTTGTCCCGGGTGTACTAAATTGGGAAGCGGATTTTCTCAGTCGGCACACCATTCAGGAAACTGAATGGGCACTACACCAAGAAGTGTTTCAGACACTGGTGAACAGATGGGGTCTACCGGAGGAGATAGACCTTATGGCGTCTCGTCTAAACAACAAAGTTCTGAGGTACGGATCAAGAACAAGGGACCCAGGAGCGGTCCTGGTAGACGCACTGTCAGTGGAATGGAGGTTTCAGCTGGCATATATCTGTTCCCATCAATATCTCTGTTACCCAGAGTAGTGAGAAAGATAAAACAGGCAAAAGGAGCAATCATTCTAATAGCTCCAGCTTGGCCAAGAAGGCATTGGTACACAGATCTGTTGACAATGTCCGTGGAAGCACCGATACTGCTCCCTCAACGTCCAGATCTGTAAATGCAGGGTCCTTGTTGTCACAGTCATCTTGATCGCCTATTTTTGACGGCGTGGCTGTTTAAACCTCTATCTTAGAGGCTAAAGGATTTTCAAAGCAAGTAATCCAAATCATGCTTAGAGCAAGAAAGCATTCTTCGGCACGTGTATATCATAGAATATGGCAAGCCTATATTCATTGGTGTTCTGGAAAAAATTACAATCCGAGATCTTTTAAAGTAGCTAGAATTTTGGATTTCCTGCAGGCAGGATTGGATAAAGGGTGAAGGTTGCCTCCTTGAGGGTGCAAGTCTCAGCGTTGACTGTATGGTTTCAGCAGAAGATTGCTGACCTACAGGATGTACGTACATTTTTCCAAGGAGTAGTACATATTCAACCTCCATTTGTTCCTCCTGCAGCTCCCTGGGATTTGAATTTAGTTCTTAAATTTCTCCAGGGTCCTTTGTTTGAACCACTTGAGAGAGCGGATCTTAAGTGGTTAATGGTTAAAGTTCTTTTTTTACTGGCAATGGCGTCAGCCAGAAGAGTGTCAGATTTAGGAGCATTATCATGTAAGTCTCCTTTCCTAAGTTTTTTTCCAGACAGAGCAGTTCTCAGAACGAGATCTAGCTATCTTCCAAAGGTGGTACCAAAATTCCACCTGAATGAAGAGATTGTAGTCCCCGCTTTTCAGGTATTGGGACTATCTGCGGGAGAAGCGTCGCTGGACGTGGTCCGGGCTTTAAAAATCTACATAGATCGTACTAGTGCCATCAGGAAAACAGATTCCCTCTTCATCCTCTACGGATTCCATAGAAGAGGATGGCCTGCTAGTAAACAGACACTGGCGCGATGGCTCCGAATATTAATATCTGAAGCTTATTCTCATGCAGATCTCCCTATTCCGGTTAATGTCTCTGCACACTCTACACGTAAGGTAGGTCCTTCTTGGGCAGCACAACAGGGTGCATCAGCAGAACAAATATGTAGGGCAGCCACATGGTCTTCCATAAACACATTCATCAGACATTATGCCTTGGATACTTTTGCCTCTCATGACGCAGACTTCGGGCGAAAGGTCCTCCTGTACAATCATGAGCGTCCCCACCACTAAAATGGCTTTGGGAATCCCAATGTTATCCTGTGGACCCAGCCAGAGAAATTAACGTTATGGTAAGAACTTACCGTTGATAACGTGTTTTCTCTTATGTCCACAGGTATCCACAGGGATCCCACCCTGACGCATCTGATTTAAGGATCTAGACAAACACTAAAAACCTCTACTTTCTTGTATGGAAGGGTGTGAATGTGTGTTCTTATCGCCTGTACAGGTCTCTACTTAATGTCCCTGCCTAAAATCGCTGCGGAAAGAACTGATCTGACTGAGTCAGTGGGCAGGACTATATAGTGGAGGCCCCAATGCATCCTGGGAGGCCAGAAAGCTCGTGACCGTGTTGGTGCCATTTTCACTGTCGCTCGACAATATCCCAATGTTATCCTGTGGATACCTGTGGACATCACGTTATCAACGGTAAGTTCTTACCATAACGTTCATTTTTCAACAGTATTCACTAGAGAGGACCCAATTCAGGGACTGACACACAATCTCAATAATGAGAATATCCCACTGATAGGTACTTATTTAAGCGAGGAAGTAGTCTGTGACCGATTAAAACATTTAAAGATTAATAAATCACCGGGGCCCGATGGTATTCACTATTCACCCAAGGGTTCTAATTAGTAATGAGCGGGTTCGGTTTCTCGGAAACCGAACCCCCCCCGAACTTCACCCTTTTTACACGGGTCCGAGGCAGGTTGGAACCTTCCCGCCTTGCTTGGCTAACCCGAGCGCGCCCGAACGTCATCATCCCGCTGTCGGATTCTCGCGAGATTCGGATTCTATATAAGCAGCCGTGCGTCGCCGCCATTTTCACTCGTGCATTGCAAATGTTAGGGAGAGGACGTGGCTGGTGTCCTCTTCGTTATTGTTGAGTTTGATTGTGCGTTATTGCTTAATTCATTGTGGGGAGGACTGGGGAGCAGCTGTATAATATAGGAGAGGAGTACAGTGCAGAGTTTTGTTGATCAGTGACCACCAGTTATCCGTTCTCTGCCTGAAAAAAACGCTCCATATCTGTGCTCAGTGTGCTGCATATATATCTGTGCTCACACTGCTTAATTGTGGGGACTGGGGAGCAGCTGTATTATATAGCAGGAGTACAGTGCAGAGTTTTGCTGACAGTGACCACCAGTATACGTTGTCTGCCTGAAAAACACTCCATATCTGTGCTCAGTGTGCTGCTTTATTGTGGGGATTGGGGACCACCAGTATAATTAATATTATATAGGAGGAGTACAGCGCAGAGTTTTGCTGACAGTGACCACCATTATATGTTGTCTGCCTGAAAAACACTCCATATCTGTGCTCAGTGTGCTGCTTTATTGTGGGGACTGGGGAGTGGGGACCACCAGTATAATATTATATAGGAGGAGTACAGTGCAGAGTTTTGCTGACACAGTGACCACCAGTATACTATATATAGCAGTACGGTACGGAAAGCCACTGCTGTACCTACCTCTCTGTCGTCATTAAGTATACTATCCATCTACATTCTATACCTGTGGTGCATTTTAGTTTTGCAGTTTGCTGACAACGTGACCACCAGTATACTATATATAGCAGTTCGGTACGGAAGGCCACTGCTGTACCTACCTCTGTGTCGTCATTAAGTATTCTATCCATCTACATTCTATACCTGTGGTGCATTTTAGTTGTGCGCATTATATATATATACCCAAAAATCAAAATTAAAAGCGTCTGAGGAGAAGCGTAAACTTGCCAATATGCCATTTACAACACGGAGTGACAAGGAACGGCTGAGGCCCTGGACTATGTTCATGGCTAGTGGTTCAGCTTCACATGAGGATGGAAGCACTCATCCTCTCGCTAGAAAAATGAAAAGACTTAAGCTGGCAAAAGCACAGCAAAGAACTGTGCGTTCTTCTAAATCGCAAATACCCAAGGAGAGTCCAATTGTGTCGGTTGCGATGCCTGACCTTCCCAACACTTGACGGGAAGAGCTTGCGCCTTCCACCATTTGCATGCCCCCTGCAAGTGCTGGAAGGAGCACCTGCAGTCCAGTTCCTGATAGTCAAATTGAAGATGTCAGTGTTGAAGTACACCAGGATGGGGATATGGTTGTTGCTGGCGCTGGGGAGGAAATTGACAAGGAGGATTCTGATGGTGAGTTGGTTTGTTTAAGTCAGGCACCCAGGGAGACACCTGTTGTCCGTGGGACGAATATGGCCATTGACATGCCTGGTCAAAATACAAAAAAAATCAGCTCTTCGGTGTGGAATTATTTCAACACAAATGCGGACAACAGGTGTCAAACTGTGTGTTGCCTTTGTCAAGCTGTAATAAGTAGGGGTAAGGACGTTAACCACCTAGGAACATCCTCCCTTATACGTCACCTGCAGCGCATTCATCATAAGTCAGTGACAAGTTCAAAAACTTTGGGTGACAGCGGAAGCAGTCCACTGACCACTAAATCCCTTCCTTTTGTAACCAAGCTTCTGCAAACCACACCACCAACTCCCTCAGTGTCAATTTCCTCCTTACCCAGGAAAGCCAATAGTCCTGCAGGCCATGTCACTGGCAAGTCTGACGAGTCCTCTCCTGCCTGGGATTCCTCCGATGCATCCTTGAGTGTAACGCCTACTGCTGCTGGCGCTGCTGTTGTTGCTGCTGGGAGTCGATCATCATCCCAGAGGGGAAGTCGGAAGACCACTTGTACTACTGCCAGTAAGCAATTGACTGTCCAACAGTCCTTTGCGAGGAAGATGAAATATCACAGCAGTCATCCTGCTGCAAAGCAGATAACTCAGGCCTTGGCAGCCTGGGCGGTGAGAAACGTGGTTCCGGTATCCACCATTAATTCCGAGGCAACTAGAGACTTGATTGAGGTACTGTGTCCCCGGTACCAAATACCATCTAGGTTCCATTTCTCTAGGCAGGCGATACCGAAAATGTACACAGACCTCAGAAAAAGACTCACCAGTGTCCTAAAAAATGCAGTTGTACCCAATATCCACTTAACCACGGACATGTGGACAAGTGCAGCAGGGCAGACTAAGGACTATATGACTGTGACAGCCCACTGGGTAGATGTATTGCCTCCCGCAGCAAGAACAGCAGCGGCGGCACCAGTATCAACTAGAGATGAGCGGGTTCGGTTCCTCGGAATCCGAACCCGCCCGAACTTCATTTTTTTTTACACGTGGCCGAGCGACTCAGATCTTCCCGCCTTGCTCGGTTAACCCGAGCGCGCCCGAACGTCATCATCCCGCTGTCGGATTCTCGCGAGGCTCGGATTCTATCGCGAGACTCGGATTCTATATAAGGAGCCGCGCGTCGCCGCCATTTTCACACGTGCATTGAGATTCATAGGGAGAGGACGTGGCAGGCGTCCTCTCCGTTTATAGAGAAGAGAGTGAGACTAGAGTAGAGAGAGACACAGTAGTAATTTTGGGGAGCATTAGGAGGAGTACTACTACTTGCTGAAGTGATAGATAGATAGTGTGACTGTATAATGTATATCTGACTTGTGGGGGAGACACTGACAGTGGGGAGCAGTTAGAGTCTGAGAGCAGGACTCAGGAGTACATATAACGTACAGTGCACACTTTTGCTGCCAGAGTGCCACACTGCCATTGTGACCACACTGACCACCAGTATAATATATATTGTGATTGTCTGCTTAGGAGTACTACTTGCAAGTTGCTGATAGTGTGACCAGTGACCTGACCACCAGTTTAATAATCACCACCAGTTTAATATATATATATATATATAATTGTATATAATATATATATATATATATATATAATATTGTATACCACCTAAACGTTTTTTTTTTTCTTTCTTCTTCTTTATACATACTACTATAGTAGCTTACTGTAGCAGTCTGCGGTGCTGCTGAGCTGACAGTGTCCAGCAGGTCCGTCATCAGTCATTACATAATAAATATATATACCTGTCCGGCTGCAGTACTAGTGATATTATATATATATATATTGATTTCATCTCATTATCATCCAGTCTATATTAGCAGCAGACACAGTACGGTAGTCCACGGCTGTAGCTACCTCTGTGTCGGCAGTCGCTCGTCCATCCATAATTGTATACCACCTACCCGTGTTTTTTTTTTTTTCTTCTTTATACATACTACTATAGTAGCTTACTGTAGCAGTCTGCGGTGCTGCTGAGCTGACAGTGTCCAGCAGGTCCGTCATCAGTCATTACATAATAAATATATCTACCTGTCCGGCTGCAGTACTAGTGTGATATTATATATATATATATATTGATTTCATCTCATTATCATCCAGTCCATATTAGCATCAGACACAGTACGGTAGTCCACGGCTGTAGCTACCTCTGTGTCGGCAGTCGCTCGTCCATCCATAATTGTATACCACCTACCCGTGTTTTTTCTTTTTTCTTTCTTCTTTATACATACTACTATAGTAGCTTACTGTAGCAGTCTGCGGTGCTGCTGAGCTGACAGTGTCCAGCAGGTCCGTCATCAGTCATTACATAATAAATATATCTACCTGTCCGGCTGCAGTACTAGTGTGATATTATATATATATATATATATATATATTGATTTCATCTCATTATCATCCAGTCTATATTAGCAGCAGACACAGTACGGTAGTCCACGGCTGTAGCTACCTCTGTGTCGGCAGTCGCTCGTCCATCCATAATTGTATACCACCTACCCGTGTTTTTTTTTTTTTTTCTTTCTTCTTTATACATACTACTATAGTAGCTTACTGTAGCAGTCTGCGGTGCTGCTGAGCTGACAGTGTCCAGCAGGTCCGTCATCAGTCATTACATAATAAATATATCTACCTGTCAGGCTGCAGTACTAGTGTGATATTATATATATATATTGATTTCATCTCATTATCATCCAGTCTATATTAGCAGCAGACACAGTACGGTAGTCCACGGCTGTAGCTACCTCTGTGTCGGCAGTCGCTCGTCCATCCATAATTGTATACCACCTACCCGTGGTTTTTTTTTTTCTTTCTTCTTTATACATACTACTATAGTAGCTTACTGTAGCAGTCTGCGGTGCTGCTGAGCTGACAGTGTTCAGCAGGTCCGTCATCAGTCATTACATAATAAATATATCTACCTGTCCGGCTGCAGTACTAGTGTGATATTATATATATATATATTGATTTCATCTCATTATCATCCAGTCTATATTAGCAGCAGACACAGTACGGTAGTCCACGGCTGTAGCTACCTCTGTGTCGGCAGTCGCTCGTCCATCCATAATTGTATACCACCTACCCGTGGTTTTTTTTTTTCTTTCTTCTTTATACATACTACTATAGTAGCTTACTGTAGCAGTCTGCGGTGCTGCTGAGCTGACAGTGTCCAGCAGGTCCGTCATCAGTCATTACATAATAAATATATCTACCTGTCCGGCTGCAGTACTAGTGTGATATTATATATATATATATATATATATATATATTGATTTCATCTCATTATCATCCAGTCTATATTAGCAGCAGACACAGTACGGTAGTCCACGGCTGTAGCTACCTCTGTGTCGGCAGTCGCTCGTCCATCCATAATTGTATACCACCTACCCGTGTTTTTTTTTTCTTTCTTCTTTATACATACTACTATAGTAGCTTACTGTAGCAGTCTGCGGTGCTGCTGAGCTGACAGTGTCCAGCAGGTCCGTCATCAGTCATTACATAATAAATATATCTACCTGTCCGGCTGCAGTACTAGTGTGATATTATATATATATATATTGATTTCATCTCATTATCATCCAGTCTATATTAGCAGCAGACACAGTACGGTAGTCCACGGCTGTAGCTACCTCTGTGTCGGCAGTCGCTCGTCCATCCATAATTGTATACCACCTACCCGTGTTTTTTTTTTTTTCTTTCTTCTTTATACATACTACTATAGTATCTTACTGTAGCAGTCTGCGGTGCTGCTGAGCTGACAGTGTCCAGCAGGTCCGTCATCAGTCATTACATAATAAATATATATACCTGTCCGGCTGCAGTACTAGTGATATTATATATATATATATTGATTTCATCTCATTATCATCCAGTCTATATTAGCAGCAGACACAGTACGGTAGTCCACGGCTGTAGCTACCTCTGTGTCGGCAGTCGCTGGTCCATCCATAATTGTATACCACCTACCCGTGTTTTTTTTTTTTTTTCTTTCTTCTTGATACATACTACTATAGTAGCTTACTGTAGCAGTCTGCGGTGCTGCTGAGCTGACAGTGTCCAGCAGGTCCGTCATCAGTCATTACATAATAAATATATCTACCTGTCCGGCTGCAGTACTAGTGTGATAATATATATATATATATATATATATATATATATTGATTTCATCTCATTATCATCCAGTCTATATTAGCAGCAGACACAGTATGGTAGTCCACGGCTGTAGCTACCTCTGTGTCGGCAGTCGCTCGTCCATCCATAATTGTATACCACCTACCCGTGTTTTTTTTTTCTTTCTTCTTTATACATACTACTATAGTAGCTTACTGTAGCAGTCTGCGGTGCTGCTGAGCTGACAGTGTCCAGCAGGTCCGTCATCAGTCATTACATAATAAATATATCTACCTGTCCGGCTGCAGTACTAGTGTGATATTATATATATATATATTGATTTCATCTCATTATCATCCAGTCTATATTAGCAGCAGACACAGTACGGTAGTCCACGGCTGTAGCTACCTCTGTGTCGGCAGTCGCTCGTCCATCCATAATTGTATACCACCTACCCGTGTTTTTTTTTTTTCTTTCTTCTTTATACATACTACTATAGTAGCTTACTGTAGCAGTCTGCGGTGCTGCTGAGCTGACAGTGTCCAGCAGGTCCGTCATCAGTCATTACATAATAAATATATATACCTGTCCGGCTGCAGTACTAGTGATATTTTATATATATATATATATTGATTTCATCTCATTATCATCCAGTCTATATTAGCAGCAGACACAGTACGGTAGTCCACGGCTGTAGCTACCTCTGTGTCGGCAGTCGCTCGTCCATCCATAAGTATACTAGTATCCATCCGTCTCCATTGTTTACCTGAGGTGCCTTTTAGTTGTGCCTATTAAAATATGGAGAACAAAAATGTTGAGGTTCCAAAATTAGGGAAAGATCAAGATCCACTTCCACCTCGTGCTGAAGCTGCTGCCACTAGTCATGGCCGAGACGATGAAATGCCAGCAACGTCGTCTGCCAAGGCCGATGCCCAATGTCATAGTACAGAGCATGTAAAATCCAAAACACCAAATATCAGTAAAAAAAGGACTCCAAAATCTAAAATAAAATTGTCGGAGGAGAAGCGTAAACTTGCCAATATGCCATTTACCACACGGAGTGGCAAGGAACGGCTGAGGCCCTGGCCTATGTTCATGGCTAGTGGTTCAGCTTCATATGAGGATGGAAGCACTCAGCCTCTCGCTAGAAAAATGAAAAGACTCAAGCTGGCAAAAGCACCGCAAAGAACTGTGCGTTCTTCGAAATCCCAAATCCACAAGGAGAGTCCAATTGTGTCGGTTGCGATGCCTGACCTTCCCAACACTGGACGTGAAGAGCATGCGCCTTCCACAATTTGCACGCCCCCTGCAAGTGCTGGAAGGAGCACCCGCAGTCCAGTTCCTAATAGTCAGATTGAAGATGTCAGTGTTGAAGTACACCAGGATGAGGAGGATATGGGTGTTGCTGGCGCTGGGGAGGAAATTGACAAGGAGGATTCTGATGGTGAGGTGGTTTGTTTAAGTCAGGCACCCGGGGAGACACCTGTTGTCCGTGGGAGGAATATGGCCATTGACATGCCTGGTGAAAATACCAAAAAAATCAGCTCTTCGGTGTGGAAGTATTTCAACAGAAATGCGGACAACATTTGTCAAGCCGTGTGTTGCCTTTGTCAAGCTGTAATAAGTAGGGGTAAGGACGTTAACCACCTCGGAACATCCTCCCTTATACGTCACCTGCAGCGCATTCATAATAAGTCAGTGACAAGTTCAAAAACTTTGGGCGACAGCGGAAGCAGTCCACTGACCAGTAAATCCCTTCCTCTTGTAACCAAGCTCACGCAAACCACCCTACCAACTCCCTCAGTGTCAATTTCCTCCTTCCCCAGGAATGCCAATAGTCCTGCAGGCCATGTCACTGGCAATTCTGACGATTCCTCTCCTGCCTGGGATTCCTCCGATGCATCCTTGCGTGTAACGCCTACTGCTGCTGGCGCTGCTGTTGTTGCTGCTGGGAGTCGATGGTCATCCCAGAGGGGAAATCGTAAGACCACTTTTACTACTTCCACCAAGCAATTGACTGTCCAACAGTCCTTTGCGAGGAAGATGAAATATCACAGCAGTCATCCTGCTGCAAAGCGGATAACTGAGGCCTTGGCATCCTGGGTGGTGAGAAACGTGGTTCCGGTATCCATCATTACTGCAGAGCCAACTAGAGACTTGTTGGAGGTACTGTGTCCCCGGTACCAAATACCATCTAGGTTCCATTTCTCTAGGCAGGCGATACCGAAAATGTACACAGACCTCAGAAAAAGAGTCACCAGTGTCCTAAAAAATGCAGCTGTACCCAATGTCCACTTAACCACGGACATGTGGACAAGTGGAGCAGGGCAGGGTCAGGACTGTATGACTGTGACAGCCCACTGGGTAGATGTATGGACTCCCGCCGCAAGAACAGCAGCGGCGGCACCAGTAGCAGCATCTCGCAAACGCCAACTCTTTCCTAGGCAGGCTACGCTTTGTATCACCGGTTTCCAGAATACGCACACAGCTGAAAACCTCTTACGGCAACTGAGGAAGATCATCGCGGAATGGCTTTCCCCAATTGGACTCTCCTGTGGATTTGTGGCATCGGACAACGCCAGCAATATTGTGTGTGCATTAAATCTGGGCAAATTCCAGCACGTCCCATGTTTTGCACATACCTTGAATTTGGTGGTGCAGAATTTTTTTAAAAACGAGAGGGGCGTGCAAGAGATGCTGTCGGTGGCCAGAAGAATTGCGGGACACTTTCGGCGTACAGGCACCACGTACAGAAGACTGGAGCAACACCAAAAACGCCTGAACCTGCCCTGCCATCATCTGAAGCAAGAAGTGGTAACGAGGTGGAATTCAACCCTATATATGCTTCAGAGGTTGGAGGAGCAGCAAAAGGCCATTCAAGCCTATACAATTGAGCACGATATAGGAGGTGGAATGCACCTGTCTCAAGCGCAGTGGAGAATGATTTCAACGTTGTGCAAGGTTCTGCTGCCCTTTGAACTTGCCACACGTGAAGTCAGTTCAGACACTGCCAGCCTGAGTCAGGTCATTCCCCTCATCAGGCTTTTGCAGAAGAAGCTGGAGACATTAAAGGAGGAGCTAACACGGAGCGATTCCGCTAGGCATGTGGGACTTGTGGATGGAGCCCTTAATTCGCTTAACAAGGATTCACGGGTGGTCAATCTGTTGAAATCAGAGCACTACATTTTGGCCACCGTGCTCGATCCTAGATTTAAAACCTACCTTGGATCTCTCTTTCCGGCACACACAAGTCTCCTGGGGTTCAAAGACCTGCTGGTGAGAAAATTGTCAAGTCAAGCGGAACGCGACCTGTCAACATCTCCTCCTTCACATTCTCCCGCAACTGGGGGTGCGAGGAAAAGGCTCAGAATTCCGAGCCCACCCGCTGGCGGTGATGCAGGGCAGTCTGGAGCGACTGCTGATGCTGACATCTGGTCCGGACTGAAGGACCTGTCAACGATTACGGACATGTCGTCTACTGTCACTGCATATGATTCTCTCCCCATTGAAAGAATGGTGGAGGATTATATGAGTGACCGCATCCAAGTAGGCACGTCACACAGTCCGTACTTATACTGGCAGGAAAAAGAGGCAATTTGGAGGCCCTTGCACAAACTGGCTTTATTCTACCTAAGTTGCCCTCCCACAAGTGTGTACTCCGAAAGAGTGTTTAGTGCCGCCGATCACCTTGTCAGCAATCGGCGTACGAGGTTACTTCCAGAAAATGTGGAGAAGATGATGTTCATTAAAATGAATTATAATCAATTCCTCCATGGAGACATTGACCAGCAGCAATTGCCTCCACAAAGTACACAGGGAGCTGAGATGGTGGATTCCAGTGGGGACGAATTGATAATCTGTGAGGAGGGGGATGTACACGGTGATATATCGGAGGATGATGATGAGGTGGACATCTTGCCTCTGTAGAGCCAGTTTGTGCAAGGAGAGATTAATTGCTTCTTTTTTGGTGGGGGTCCAAACCAACCCGTCATTTCAGTCACAGTTGTGTGGCAGACCCTGTCACTGAAATGATGGGTTGGTTAAAGTGTGCATGTCCTGTTTATACAACATAAGGGTGGGTGGGAGGGCCCAAGGACAATTCCATCTTGCACCTCTTTTTTCTTTAATTTTTCTTTGCGTCATGTGCTGTTTGGGGAGTGTTTTTTGGAAGGGCCATCCTGCGTGACACTGCAGTGCCACTCCTAGATGGGCCAGGTGTTTGTGTCGGCGACTAGGGTCGCTTATCTTACTCACACAGCTACCTCATTGCGCCTCTTTTTTTCTTTGCTTCATGTGCTGTTTGGGGAGTGTTTTTTGGAAGGGCCATCTTGCGTGACACTGCAGTGCCACTCCTAGATGGGCCCGGTGTTTGTGTCGGCCACTAGGGTCGCTTATCTTACTCACACAGCTACCTCATTGCGCCTCTTTTTTTCTTTGCGTCATGTGCTGTTTGGGGAGTGTTTTTTGGAAGGGCCATCCTGCGTGACACTGCAGTGCCACTCCTAGATGGGCCCGGTGTTTGTGTCGGCCACTAGGGTCGCTTATCTTACTCACACAGCCACCTCATTGCGCCTCTTTTTTTCTTTGCGTCATGTGCTGTTTGGGGAGTGTTTTTTGGAAGGGCCATCCTGCATGACACTGCAGTGCCACTCCTAGATGGGCCAGGTGTTTGTGTCGGCCACTAGGGTCGCTTATCTTACTCACACAGCTACCTCATTGCGCCTCTTTTTTTCTTTGCGTCATGTGCTGTTTGGGGAGTGTTTTTTGGAAGGGCCATCCTGCGTGACACTGCAGTGCCACTCCTAGATGGGCCCGGTGTTTGTGTCGGCCACTAGGGTCGCTTATCTTACTCACACAGCTACCTCATTGCGCCTCTTTTTTTCTTTGCGTCATGTGCTGTTTGGGGAGTGTTTTTTGGAAGGGCCATCCTGCGTGACACTGCAGTGCCACTCCTAGATGGGCCCGGTGTTTGTGTCGGCCACTAGGGTCGCTTATCTTACTCACACAGCTACCTCATTGCGCCTCTTTTTTTCTTTGCGTCATGTGCTGTTTGGGGAGTGTTTTTTGGAAGGGCCATCCTGCGTGACACTGCAGTGCCACTCCTAGATGGGCCAGGTGTTTGTGTCGGCCACTAGGGTCGCTTAGCTTACTCACACAGCTACCTCATTGCGCCTCTTTTTTTCTTTGCGTCATGTGCTGTTTGGGGAAGGGCCATCCTGCGTGACACTGCAGTGCCACTCCTAGATGGGCCCGGTGTTTGTGTCGGCCACTAGGGTCGCTTATCTTACTCACACAGCTACCTCATTGCGCCTCTTTTTTTCTTTGCGTCATGTGCTGTTTGGGGAGTGTTTTTTGGAAGGGCCATCCTGCGTGACACTGCAGTGCCACTCCTAGATGGGCCCGGTGTTTGTGTCGGCCACTAGGGTCGCTTAGCTTAGTCATCCAGCGACCTCGGTGCAAATTTTAGGACTAAAAATAATATTGTGAGGTGTGAGGTATTCAGAATAGACTGAAAATGAGTGGAAATTATGGTTTTTGAGGTTAATAATACTTTGGGATCAAAATGACCCCCAAATTCTATGATTTAAGCTGTTTTTTAGTGTTTTTTGAAAAAAACACCCGAATACAAAACACACCCGAATCCGACAAAAAAAATTCGGTGAGGTTTTGCCAAAACGCGGTCGAACCCAAAACACGGCCGTGGAACCGAACCCAAAACCAAAACACAAAACCCGAAAAATTTCAAGTGCACATCTCTAGTATCAACATGTCGCAAACACCAGCTCGTTCTTAGGCTGGCTACGCTTTGTTTCACCGCTTTCCAGAAGAGGCACACAGCTGACAACCTCTTACGGAAATTGAGGAAGATCATCGCAGAATCGCTTACCCCAATTGGACTCTCCTGGGGATTTGTGACATCGGACAACGCCAGCAATATTATGCGTGCATTACATCTGGGCAAATTCCTGCACGTCCCATGTTTTGCACATACATTGAATTTGGTGGTGCAGAATTATTTAAAAAACGACAGGGGCGTGCAAGAGATGCTGTCGGTGGCCCGAAGAATTGCGGGCCACTTTCGGCATTCAGCCACCGCGTACAGAAGACTGGAGCACCACCAAACAATCCTGAACCTGCCCTGCCATCATCTGAAGCAAGAGGTGGTAACGAGGTGGAATTCAACCCTCTATATGCTTCAGAGGATGGAGGTGCAGCAAAAGGCCATTCAAGCCTATACATCTGCCCATGATATAGGCAAAGAAGGGGGAATGCACCTGACTCAAGCGCAGTGGAGAATGATTTCAACATTGTGCAAGGTTCTGCAACCCTTTGAACTTGCCACACGTGAAGTCAGTTCAGACACTGCCAGCCTGAGTCAGGTCATTCCCCTCATCAGGCTTTTGCAGAAGAAGCTGGAGACATTGAAGGAGGAGCTAAACAGAACGATTTCGCTAGGCATGTGGGACTTGTGGATGGAGCCCTTAATTCGCTTAACCAGGATTCACGGGTGGTCAATCTGTTGAAATCAGAGCACTACATTTTGGCCATCGTGCTCAATCCTAGATTTAAAACCTACGTTGTATCTCTCTTTCCGGCAGACACAAGTCTGCAGAGGTTCAAAGACCTGCCGGTGAGAAAATTGTCAAGTCAAGCGGAACGTGACCCGTCAGCATCTCCTCCTTCACATTCTCCCGCAACTGGGGGTGCGAGGGAAAGGCTAAGAATTCCGAGCCCACCCGCTGGCGGTGATGCAGGGCAGTCTGGAGCGAGTGCTGACATCTGGTCCGGACTGAAGGACCTGGCAACGATTACTGACATGTCGTCTACTGTCACTGCATATGATTCTCTCACCATTGAAAGAATGGTGGAGGATTATATGAGTGACCGCATCCAAGTAGGCACGTCAGACAGTCCGTACGTATACTGGCAGAAAAAAGGCAATTTGGAGGCCCTTGCACAAACTGGCTTTAGTCTACCTAAGTTGCCCTCCCTCCAGTGTGTACTCCGAAAGAGTGTTTAGTGCAGCCGCTCACCTTGTCAGCAATCGGCGTACGAGGTTACTTCCAGAAAATGTGGAGAAGATGATGTTCATCAAAATGAATTATAATCAATTGCTCCGTGGAGACATTCACCAGCAGCAATTGTCTCCACAAAGTACACAGGGACCTGAGATGGTGGATTCCAGTGCGGACGAATTGATAATCTGTGAGGAGGGGGATGAACACAGTGAAAGGGGTGAGGAATCGGAGGATGATGATGAGGTGGACATCTTGCCTCTGTAGAGCCAGTTTGTGCAAGGAGAGATTGATTGCTTTTTTTTTTGGTGGGGGCCCAAACCAACCAGTCATTTCAGTCACAGTCGTGTGGCAGACCCTGTCGCTGAAATGATGGGTTCGTTAAAGTGTGCATGTCCTGTTTATACAACATACGGGTGGGTGGGAGGGCCCAAGGACAATTCCATCTTGCACCTCTTTTTTCTTTCATTTTTCTTTGCATCATGTCACGTGCTGTTTGGGGACAATTTTTTTGAAGTGCCATCCTACCTAACACTGCAGTGCCACTCCTAGATGGGCCAGGTGTTTGTGTCGGCCACTTGTGTCGCTTAGCTTAGCCATCCAGCGACCTCGGTGCAAATTTTAGGACTAAAAATAATATTGTGAGGTATGAGGTGTTCAGAATAGACTGGAAATGAGTGGAAATTATGGTTATTTTGGTTAATAATACTATGGGATCAAAATGACCCCCAAAGTCTATGATTTAATCTGTTTTTTAGGGTTTTTGAAAAAAACACCCGAATCCAAAACACACCCGAATCCGACAAAAATTTGTCGGTGAGGTTTTGCCAAAACGCGTCAGAATCCAAAACACGGCCGCGGAACCGAATCCAAAACCAAAACACAAAACCCGAAAAATGTCCGGTGCACATCACTAGTTCTAATGGAGCTTCACTCTGAACTGGCAAAACCGCTATCTTTGATCTTTAAGGATTCAATTATATCAGGTATGGTTCCCAAAGACTGGCGTAAAGCGGAAGTAGTGCCTATATTCAAAAAGGGAAGTAAAGCTGAACCAGGTAATTATAGACCAGTTAGTCTTACATCTATAGGGGGGAAAGTATTGGAAGGTATTCTAAGAGAGAGTATTCAGAAGTTCCTTGAAGTCAATAAGGTCATTAAAAGGAATCAACATGGGTTTATGAAGGACAGATCCTGTCAAACCAACTTACTTGGCTTTTATGAAACAGTAAGCACAAACCTAGATCACGGTAAAGACGTGGATGTAATCTTTTTAGACTTTGCCAAAGCGTTCGATACTGTACCACACATGAGACTTATCTACAAGCTACAAGAATCAGGGCACAATATGCACTTGGGTCTAAAACTGGTTAGATAATAGGGAGCAGCGCGTTGTGGTTAATGGATCTTTTTCAACTTGGACTGAAGTGCTAAGTGGTGTGCCGCAAGGCTCAGTATTAGGACCGCTATTGTTCAATATTTTCATTAATAACCTAACAGAAGGTCTAGAGAGCATGGTGTCAATTTTTGCAGATGATACCAAATTGTGTAAGGCTATAAATACAGAGGAGGATGCCGAGTCTCTTCAGAACGACTTAGTTAAATTAGAAGCATGGGCAGCCAAATGGAGAATGCGCTTCAACACAGACAAGTGTAAGGTAATGCACTGTGGTAACAAGAACAAAAATTAAACCTACCTACTAAATGGGGTAAAATTAGGGGATTCCTGTACTGGAAAAGGACTTAGGTGTCCTCATAGATAGCAAGCTAAGCAGTAGTAGCCAAAGTAGGACTGCAGCAAAGAAGGCTAATAAGATATTAGCATGCATAAAATGGAGTATTGATGCTAGGGATGAGAGTATTATACTCCCGTTATATAAATCACTAGTGAGGCCACACCTTGAATACTGTGTACAATTCTGGGCACCATACTACAAAAAGGATATCCTGGAGCTTGAAAAGGTACAGAGGAGGGCGACCAAACTAATTAAGGGCATGGAGACGATGGAATACAAGGAAAGGCTTGAAAGACTAGGCATGTTTACATTGGAAAAGCGGAGACTAAGAGGGGATATGATCAACATCTACAAATATATAAGGGGACAATACACAGAGCTTGCGCGGGACCTGTTTTTGGTTAGATCAACACAGAGGACTCGTGGACACTCGCTCAGGTTAGAGGAGAGGAGATTCCGCACAATACGTCGTAAAGGCTTTTTCACGGTAAGGACAATACGTGTTTTGAATTCCCTGCCCGAGGGAGTTGTAATGGCGGAATTTGTCAACACCTTTAAGAATGGGTTAGATAAATTCCTAATGGATAACGATATCCAGGGGTATGGTGCATAGTCATGCATTATAGTTACTATAAATAGGGATAAAATGCAACGGCTGACAGCAGCATCAGTCATAAATTTTAGTCAAATCATCATGCATAGGAGACCACAAATAGGTTGAACTCGATGGACAATTGTCTTTTTTCAACCTCGGATACTATGTTACTATGTTACTATGTATCAGCATGCAGAGGGGGAAGGGCTCAAAAACCCAAGTGCGGAGGGACTGAGTTTTAGACTGTTATGTCAGGGGTTATTCCCACTCGTGTGTGTCCACAACACCCATAGAGTAAAAATAGAACCTGTAGCGGGTGCAGCGATTACGCAAGGGATCTCTTAGCGCTTGCCCTTACTGCCGTCATTCTGGCGGGCGGAATGCCGCTGTCGGGATTTTGACAGCCAGCATCCCACCCGCTGGTAAATAGTATGTAAAACCCCTTTCACACTGCAAGTATAACCTGGGATGTTTCCGGGTTGAGCCAGCTCAACCTGGGTCAAGGTGCAGTCTAAAAGCACCACTTTTAAATATCCCGGGTCGAGTAACCCTGCATTTCAACCCGGTATAAAAGCAGTGTTATACATAGGTTGGACCCAGGTAAATGTGACTCTAATGTGTCCAACCTGGGTTATTCAACCCTGCATTCATGTAAAAGTGCTGATTGGCTGTTCTTTGTGTGCCTTGATGATGTCAGCAGCATGACCCCTGCTACACAGGAAAGAACAGAGCACTAAGAATTAGAGCTGTTAATAATTAGGGGTGAGGCAGAGATTGCTAGGCAGCTTACTGCATACCGCCCAACTTATTAAAAGTACAAAGAGGGACCTTGGGGCATGCCCAAAAAGAGGGCATAGCCTATATGAAAGAGGCATAGTCTTGTGGCAGAGCTGCGATCGCGAGTCACTCTCTGAGCTTTTGGCATGCCCCCTCTCCCTCTGTCACCTGCTAAGCAGTGCAGCAGTGACACTAGCCTCCCAACTGCCCCCCCCCCACCACCACCACCACCACGGGAAACTGTGGGTCGCGGGTGGGACAGTCCCGCGAAAATCTGGACAGTTAGGAGGTATGTTACTGGAGCAGTTAAAGATGCAATTTTATATAAAAACATACAGTAGCTCTGTTTAATGAAATCCATGGTGTTGTAATTGCTGATCTGGGTTGATTTAGAAGGAGCCAACCCTGCAATAACCTGGGTTGAAAGTGTAGTGTGAAACGGTCTGACCTGGGTTCAAAATACTGGGGCGGACCCGGGTTTGCAGTGTGAAAGGGGTATAAGCCATCTGAGGCAACTCTTTGGCCCTTCCTAAAACCTATTTACTCTTTCTATATGTGGGAGTAAAGGAATTCCTAGTCACAGATATAGGGGTGGATAAGGATGGAAAACCAGCTCGAGAAATGTCTGGAAGCAGCCCTAATGGGCCGGGGTCTTTTGCTGCAGTTGGGCCTGTAACAACATGCTAATATCACCACACAGCCCCAGTGGCAGATTTAGGGGTCTGGCCGCCCCTAGGCACAACATTATTGGCCGTCCCCCCCGTCCCCCCCCCCCACACACACACACACACACACCTACACGCACCTTCTTAGGACCTTTGCAACACATTCCTCTTACTTCTACTTTCCTGATTGTTTGGGCCTTGTGATCTCCCTGTGCTGTACAGAGGTCACATGGCATGGATGCAAGTGATGATTACTCCCTTCCACCCTTCCAGTGTGCTCTGCTTACCTTCAATGGCAGCACTGTGCACACATAGGCATCCCACTTTATCCACCGCTCCTCTCTCTGCGTTTGACATAGAAAATCGCACTCAGCACTCGTGAGACAGAGCGGCACGCGCAGGCTGGAGAGGAGAGCAGATGCTGTCCCCATAAAACAGGTACTGAACTAACCGGCGGTGCAACAATATTTGGGGTGCAGAGACTTTATATCAGCGGCAGCCTTTCTGTGTGCCTACAAAGACTCATTGGGCCCTAAGCACCCACTTGTGCTGCTTGGTGGGAAGTCCGCTTCTGTAAGGTGGTACGGACAATGGCCTGGTGTGCCGCCCCCAGGAGGTGCCTCACGTTCCTAATGGGAAATCCAGCACCGCACAGCCCTTCCCTGGTGTACATCTGTGCGTCCTAATGTCCAAGGACTGAGGCACCCACTGCCAGAATCTGTACTGCACCAACTGTCAGAATCTGTACTGCGCCTCTGTATGATCCCCATTGGGATGTATCTGCGACGCAACTCAAATGGAAAACAACCTCTACTGCACTCAACATCACCAGTGCTCACAATCAGATCAGGCCATAATGCTGTATACTATGCCATAGTGGTGCTTACTATATAAAACCTCCTACTGCATTCCCCCTGGCAATGAGCATGACAGCCAGAGGGTGAAATCCATAGCAACGAGCATGACACCCAGCTAGTGAAACTCTAGGCATTGAGCAGTTATTGTAAAAGTAATTAGAAGCTTAACTGTAGGGCATAATGCATCACGGATATTGTGGTGTGTGGCATTATATGTTCCAAAGGGCATTAATGTGTGGGGCTTAACATGGTGGAATTACTATTTTCCCTGTGGTGGCTGAGGTCTGTTGGTGCAGGGTCAAAAACTGGGGTGTAAGGTATTTTTTTCTTGAGATGAGCGGGTTCGGTTTCTCGGAAACCGAACCCCCCCGAACTTAACCCATTTTACACGGGTCCGAGGCAGGTTCAAACCTTCCCGCCTTGCTCGGCTAACCCGAGCGTCATCATCCCGCTGTCGGATTCTCGCGAGATTTGGATTCTATATAAGCAGCCGCGCGTCGCCGCCATTTTCACTCGTGCATTGGAGATGATAGGGAGAGGACGTGGCTGGCGTCCTCTCCGTTTATTGTTGAACTTGATTGCTTTATTGCTTAATTGTGGGGAGGACTGGGGAGCAGCTGTAAGGAGGAGTACAGTGCAGAGTTTTGCTGATAAGTGACCACCAGTTTTATCCGTTCTCTGCCTGAAGGAAACGCTCCATACCATATCTGTGCTCAGTGTGCTGCATAATATATCTGTGCTCACACTGCTTAATTGTGGGGACTGGGGAGCAGCTGTATTATATAGCAGGAGTACAGTGCAGAGTTTTGCTGACAGTGACCACCAGTATACGTTGTCTGCCTGAAAAACACTCCATATCTGTGCTCAGTGTGCTGCTTTATTGTGGGGACTGGGGACCACCAGTATAATTAATATTATATAGGAGGAGTACAGTGCAGAACTTTGCTGACCAGTGACCACCAGTATACTATATATAGCAGTACGATACGGAAGGCCACTGCTGTGCCTACCTCTGTGTCATCATTAAGTATACTATCCATCTACATTCTATACCTGTGGTGCATTTTAGTTTTGCAGTTTGCCGACACAGTGAACACCAGTATACTATATATAGCAGTACGATACGGAAGGCCACTGCTGTGCCTACCTCTGTGTCGTCATTAAGTATACTATCCAGCTACATTCTATACCTGTGGTGCATTTTAGTTTTGCAGTTTGCCGACACAGTGAACACCAGTATACTATATATAGCAGTACGGTACGGAAGGCCACTGCTGTACCTACCTCTGTGTCGTCATTAAGTGTACTATCCATCTACATTCTATACCTGTGGTGCGCCTCTTTTTTTCTTTGCATCATTGTCACAACTGAGGGTTTAGGCTGACGGGAGGAAGCCTCAGTTGTAGGGGCTGAGATGAAGTTAAACCTGGGAGGTTTAATCAGACCCCTGGACATGTAAGTGCAGATTGATTACCCGAAGGTGTGACCATGACAACCAGTTTAAAATTCAAAATAAAAGTTGATAGAGTCAAAACTATATACCTTTTAACATTAGCTATATACTAATACCGTGTAGCCGTAGTGGCCGCTAAACCTCGTGCACGTACTACGCACATCATACGCTATTTGCGTATGAAGGCCTCACACGTGGTACGCAAGTAACGTACACACACTGCGCTGGGTGTATGGAATACACACTGCAAGCGCACACACAGACAGTACTTTTATAAACTTTAAACACAGAATATGCTTACACTGTAAACCTTAGAATTGTAACACTGTAATGATATACAACTGGTTAACCTGGATATATAAGCAAGCTGTTTGAGTGATTTGAAATACACAGAAACCCTTTGTACTAGATAGAAACACACAGACACCCTGCTGAGGTTCCAACACCTTTACTAACAATGTCTAGCTGATGTAAAAAGGTGAAAACAGTTAACAGTTCATACACTACAGTCTAACATCAATATCTAAGCAGAATAACTACACATAAATATACAATAGTGTCACAATCTTATACAATAACAGAGAGAGAGAGAGAATATGGCAAATACAAACAGGGAACAAGTTGGTTACAGAGAATAACTTACACACACTGGGGAATGATCGCTGCGCAGCTTCTGGTACCAGCTCCAAGTTAGTCCAGATGAAAACCGTTTGTGGAGAGAGAGAGTGAGCTGGCCAGGCTGGCTGTCCTTATATACACTGCATACAGTACACTACAAAGGGATCTATAATCTCATTGTTCATTGGACACAGGAATGTCTCCTCACATCATAACAAAAGGTCATAGGTTAGTTTGAACAGGTGGGCTGTGACTATATCAAATTGCTCAGGTGGGAGGGAATCTCAGAATTCCCAACACATGGACAATGAATAAATGTCCAGAAACTACTAATAGACATAACTATATGCAGGAGCGATTAATCTTTACCTAACCAGCACCGGATTGTTTCTAATAAAATGTTCTTTAGTTAGGTACCAAACACAACTGCTCAAACCCTGTCTGACCCTTCGTACCATGAAAAGAGGAATTCCTCTGTCCAGGGACCAGTAACATTAAACAAACTTACAGTTATTATTAAAGGGAACATTATCTATAACACACACTATTTGGATTTACTATGTAATGATTGAGTCGCCCGCTAGACGCACACAAACTCTACCGTAAGTGCGCATACCACGCACCAATGCGCACGGCCGTGGTGGCGCCGTCACGCAGCTGCGAATATGCGCACGCACGGGAGAGAACGTGCACGTGCAGCGGGCAAGTGCATGGGGTGGATATATGGCAACGTGTAGCATGATATTTTTCCGACTTTGACAAAGTTTATTTAACAGACTCCGTGAAATGACAAGCAGCATTCAAAGTAAATCAAAGACAGTGGCAAATAACACAGTTCCTGGATCACATAACCATAGGAGGTATCTCAGAGCACTGGTAGGTATAGAACAGATGAAAAAGTCCTTTGATGGAATCACCTTACCAGGCCTGGTTGTAGTAGTGGAGATAGCCGAGGAACATGCCAGTAGTTGTAACAGGTGAATCTGTAACTTGAGTATGCTGCTGTATCAGCTGGATGGAACCAGCCAGGTGGTAAGACATGGAGTGGATGCTGAGTGGAATCTGCCGGGTGATGAAACACAGAGTGGATGCTGAATGGAATCAGCCAGGTACTAAAGTCACAGAGTGGATGCTGGATGGAACCAGCCAGGTGATGAACACAGAGTGAATAATGTGAGATGCTAGTGAGCGTAGAAACAGAATAGCTGATAAATGATTACCGGTGGTAGTGGATACTGTTGGTAAGATAGGATCCGCTGGATCAGCACCGGTGTTTAGTAGAAGCTGGAATCTGTTGAAAGCTGGCTGCTGGAAGCAGATAGTAGATAGCTGGAAGCTGGACAGCCACGGAAGACTGTAGAGTCAGGCTGCACCGCAAGATGGAAAGCAGGTGCGGGTCTCTTTGTGGATGCTGGAGACAGGAACTGGAACCTGGAGAAACAAACCACAGGAGAGAGAGACTGGAACAAGGTATGACATTCAAAGCACTGACATCTACCTGGCCTAGACACAGGATACTTATACCTGCTGCTATGCAGGCATTGGCTAGGCAATTATGCAGATTCCAGAGATGGTGGATTGGAGGAATTGGAGCATGTGATCAAATCCAACATGGCTGTGCCCATGCTGGAACCCGGAGGGAAAACTGGTTTGAAATGAAATGTGCAAACATAGTGATAATGGCGGCGCCAGCCGCGGAGGACAGGAGACGCCAGATAACTGTTATATGCTGAGACACTTGGAGGGCAGCAGAGGCCGCGGCAGGCATGATACACTATACTGAGAACCTGCAGCAATAACACAGGAACGGCGGCGGAGGCCGCGGAGGACGGGAGACGCCATGTTGGATTCAAACATGGCGCCACTGTGATAGTGTCTCAGAATGACAGGAGGGATGTGCAGAGTGTTGACACAGATGAGATCCGGGCTTGGAACGCTGGGCCAGTCTCAGAAGACACCTAAACGGCAGGTAATGGCGTCCAGATACCCGGATCGTGACAATCATGTGCTGTTTGGAGACTTTTTTTTGAAGTGCCATCCTGCCTGACACTGCAGTGCCACTCCTAGATGGGCCAGGTGTTTGTGTCGGCCACTTGTGTCGCTTAGCTTAGTCACACAGCGACCTTGGTGGGCCTCTTTTTTTTCTTTGCATCATGTGCTGTTTGGGGACTATTTTTTTGAAGTGCCATCCTGCCTGACACTGCAGTGCCACTCCTAGATGTGCCAGGTGTTTGTGTCGGCCACTTGTGTCGCTTAGCCATCCAGCGACCTTGGTGCAAATTGTAGGACTAAAAATAATATTGTGAGGTGTTCAGAATAGACTGGAAATGAGTGGAAATTATGGTAATTGAGGTTAATAATACTATGGGATCAAAATGACCCCCAAATTCTATGATTTAAGCTGTTTTTTAGGGTTTTTTGAAAAAAACATCCGAATCCAAAACACACCCGAATCCGACAAAAAAATTTCGGTGAGGTTTTGCCAAAACGCGTCCGAATCCAAAACACGGCCGCGGAACCGAATCCAAAACCAAAACACAAAACCCGAAAAATGTCCGGTGCACATCACTAGTTTTTTCCTGCAAGGCTACGCCCATTTTATGGAGACCATGCCCATTTTTGCGAGGTTCAAGTCCCCCCCCCCCCCTATATCCCATCGGGAGCGCTCACGCAAATATAGTTTTTTTTTATATCTATTGGGGAGGGGCACAATTTTTAAATCTCGCTTTTGAAGCCAAATTGTTTAGAAACAGCCCTGCAAGAAAATATCTGCAAATCCAATGTTACCATAAGTGTGGCATATACCTGCGCTTGCTCGCGGGGTGAGAACATCTCCCTAATTGAATTCAGCGATATGAATAGAGGTTGTGCAGCAGCCACAGAAAGGGTTAATCTCTGCATCTTGGCACTAAATTACATTGCTGCAATTTTAGCTGGGAGCTGCAATAATTACTCTAATACATAACACAGCCAACACTTCTATATTCACACAATATACTGCATGGTGAATATAGAAGTGGTGCCAGAGCCGGCCCTAACCAATATGATGCCCTAGGCAAGATTTTGGCTGGTGTCCCCTAGCACCACCACTGGTTCCGCCTCTGACCTTGCACCGCTTTCCCAGCACCATCACCCCCCACCCATAGCAGTCCTTATTTTGGTGTTTGTACCCCCTATATTTTAAATAGGAACAGTTCGCACATTTGATGCACAGCCCAAAAAGGGGTGTGTTTTTGCTGGCAAGGGTCATGGCCACACAATAGTAACCCCAATTCCAATTACACCACATAGTACTGCAACTTTATTCACATTTGATCATGCGATAGTGTCCATAATTAATTTTACATCCCACAGTAGTATCACTTTACCTTATAAACATTACTCCTAACAGTAGAGCCCCTTATTCACATTACATCACACCGAATTGCTCCTTATTCACATTACACCACACCCTATTGCTCTTTATTCACATTAGACAACACAGTAGTGCCCTTTCTATACGCAACGCCACATAGTAGAGCACCTTATACACATAATTCCACACAGTAATGCCCCTTACACATATGATACACATTATTAATGTCCTTATAAACATAATGTGCCTTACACATTATGACAACCTTTATCAAAGCCCTTTTGCAAATAATGTCCCTTACACATATGCTGCACATTATTAATGCCCTTATCCACATAATGACACACATACAGTAGTACCCTGTTACACATATGCCGCACATTATTAATGCCCTTATACACATAATGACACACAAAGTGCCCCTTTACACATATGTTGCACATTATTAATGCATTTTTACATGACACACATAATGCTCCTTACACATATTCTGAACACTACTGCACAACCAACCCACTCACATGCACACAGCACTCACACTGCCACTAACACTGTGACCTCTGCCTCTGCTTGGATACAGATGTGTCATCATAAATCTTGCCTGAATGCTAATGTCGGGCACCTTTTTTTATGAAAATGCATCTTATTTGCATTGGTATGTGGGTAGGATGCACAAGCAGCTTCTGCTGATTAAAATGATATGTAGCATGCCTATATACTGTGTGAGATTGTGGCTGTATCTGCATATGAAATGCTACACACAGAATATAGGCAAGCCACATATCATTTTAATCAGCAGAAGCTGCTGATGCCCCTAGGCATCAGTGACGTGCGGTGAGGTCACTGGTTGGGGAGGCACTGGCAGCTAACAAGCCCCCCCATCCCTGAAAAAATAAGTGTGGTCCCCCGACACATCAGTAAAACCAGCACTAGGCAGAACCAGCCAGGGGGAGTAATGCCATAGCAGGGGAGACACTCAGTGTGGGGTCCCCCTGCCATAGCATTAATCATCCCCCCAAGCCAGTCAGCCCAGGGTTGGAATTCCTCGGAAAGTGGGAACCTCAAAAAATAAAAATGGGGTCCCCCTTCCCGAGCAATAACCAGCACTGGGCTGATAGCCCAGTGCTATGCCCCGCACCCCTGGTGGCGGTGGGTGCGGGGTTCATTGTATGTTTATATTGTTCTTTACAGGTGGCCTACAGGTTCCAGCAAGCCTGCCCCAGCATGCTGGCACTTGGAGAACCACAAGTGCCAGCATGCCCGGACATAAAGGGCCCGCTGGCACCTGTAGTCCACCTGTAAAGAAAATATTAAAATAAAACACCACACGTCTTAACAATAAGTTTTATTAAACTGGATCTTCACCTGGGGGCGGTGGCCTTTAAGCTCTTTTGCGTGGCCGCCACCTTCCCAGGGCTTCCTGCATCTTCACCTGGGGGGCGCCACATCCCCAGGGCTTCCAGCGTCTTCACCTGGTGGGCAGCGGCTGCTAAACTCTTTTGCATAGCCACCACCCATCCAGGACTTCCGGCGTCGTCTTTCTTCAGGAGCTCTTCACAGCTCCTCCTCCGCCGTCGGACTGACGCTCCTCTGCCTCACGCTGACTTATATAAGTCAGCCGGAGGGGGCGGGGCGATGACACGGCGATCTGTGATTGGCTCGCGGCGGCCATCTTGAATTAAAAAAATTACGCTGAGGCGCCATTTTTGAAACTGGTACCGCTCCGCTGCCAAACTCTGCAGGCTAAAGGTAAACTTCCGCCGCCTGCACCACCGCCGCCCGCACCACCACCGCATCCAGCCGCCCTCACCACCGCCGCATCCAGCCGCCCGCACCTCCTCCGCCAGCGTCGCCCACACAGTGATTGACAGCGGATCCAGTGACGGATCCGCTGGCCAATCACTGTGGCCTCACTGACAGGGACATGCTTTCATAGGTTGAAAGCACGTCCCTGTATGAAAGCGGCACCTCTAATGGTGCCGCTTTCCCATATATTTTCAATGGGCTTTTACAGCCCATGGCTAGTCCCCGCCCGTGCCCGCCCCCCTGCTCCCATACCTTTCCCCAGTGACAATGGGAGGCACCACGATCGGTGCCTCCCAAACGCATAAAGAGAGGAGCAATGATAAGAATAATATTAAGAGGATACATATGACACAGAATGTGTGTCATATGCATCTTCTTTGTATTATCTTAATCATTAATGACAGGGGAGGCACTGCCTCCCCTGCCTCCCCTGACTGCACGTCCCTGCTAGGCATATCAAATGCCCTAGGCAATTGCCTAGTTTGCCTATGGCCGGCTCTGAGTGGTGCTTACTAAACAGCACCTCCTACTGCATCCCACATCACCGCTGGTCACACTCATATCAGGCCCAAAATACTGTATACTATGCCATAGTGTTGCTTACTATAGAACACCAGATGCTGTTCAGTGGTAAAAACACACTAACTGGTCCTATGCTGTTGTTGAACTAAAGGCCTATACACACGGTGAGATTCAGGCTATGCCCGATTCTCAATATGCAACAGGGGCTAGGTCGGCATCGCAAGTACATAATGGAAAAGATTCAAATGTTTGAAAAGTCGGTTGGGAGCCTGTTTTTTCACATCTAATAGACAGGAAAAAACAGACACCCAACTGACTTTTCAAACATTTGATTCTCCCCCAATGAGTGTGCTTGCGATACTGACTATGTGCGATTTTGGCTAAGTGTCAGTTTTGACTATCTTGCGATATGCACTAAGTTTTCTTAGGATTTTGACTATATAGTCAAAATCGTAAGAAAATATCTTACTGTGTGTACACACTATTAGTGTTCCAGTGGGTGACCATATAGAATGTGTGGGGGGCACCTGTACAGTATGGCTTGTGATGCTATTTATACTCTGTATGTTCTGACAGATTAAACAACGCTGCAACAAAGTCGGATTAACAGCCAAACATGTTGGGTGCAGCTTGCCGAAGGTGACGTGGTAACATCAGACACCGCTCCGAGTGATTTCAATCTATGATGTAAGTGAGCATTTATTGTGGAGTAAAGTTTTTAAATATACTCAGTAGTGCGCACTTCACTTTACTCTTTTATATATCGATCTATGGGCCTAATTCAGACCTGATCGTAGCCATGCAAAATTTTGCATGGCTACGATCAGTTACTTAAACAAGTAGGGAGATGCCCAGATTGTCTGGCCCCTACCCCTTTTCCTTCCACGGCACAAGTACAAAAACATTGCACAGCGGCAATGCTTTTGTACTTGACGAGTAGCTTCCTACCAGCGCAGCTCCTGCTGTCCGGGTCACGCAGCCGCCGCGGGCCGCCCCCACACGGTCCGGGCACGTCTGCGTTGCACGGACCACACCCCCAAAACGGCGGCACAACGCCGCCGGCCCAATCAGGCAGAGGCGACCACTGGGCAGAGATGCCGATCTCATCTCTGGCATGCGCCAGCGTACTGCGGCACCAGCACATGTGCAGTTCAGACCTGATCGCCCGTTGTGTGAATATGCACAGCAGAGATTAGGTCTGAATTAGGCCCTCATACAGCTGTCAGTAAAGCAGGGATGTGCTGCTGTCAGCGAGGCAGGGATGTGCTGCTGTCAGCGAGGCAGGGATGTGCTGCTGTCAGTGAGGCAGGGATGTGCTGCTGTCAGCGAGGCAGGGATGTGCTGCTGTCAGTGAGGCAGGGATGTGCTGCTGTCAGTGAGGCAGGGATGTGCTGCTGTCAGTAAGGCAGGGATGTGCTGCTGTCAGCGAGGCAGGGATGTGCTGCTGTCAGTGAGGCAGGGATGTGCTGCTGTCAGTGAGGCAGGGATGTGCTGCTGTCAGCGAGGCAGGGATGTGCTGCTGTCAGTGAGGCAGGGATGTGCTGCTGTCAGTGAGGCAGGGATGTGCTGCTGTCAGTGAGGCAGGGATGTGCTGCTGTGAGTGAGGCAGGGATGTGCTGCTGTCAGTGAGGCAGGGATGTGCTGCAGTCAGTGAGGCAGGGATGTGCTGCTGTCAGTGAGGCAGGGATGTGCTGCTGTCAGTGAGGCAGGGATGTGCTGCCCACTATCTCCCTACCACTCCTGCCTGAGTCACCCACTTTCCCTGTCACCCCTGCCTCAGTTACCCAGTATCTCCAAGTTACCGCTGCCTCAGTCAGCCACTATACCTGTCACCCTGCTTCAGTCATCCACTATACCAGTCACCCCTGCTTCAGTCACCCACTATCTCTGTCACCACTGCCTTAGTCACCAACCATCTCCCTATTGCCCCTGCCTCAGTCACCCACTATCTCCATATCACCCCTGCCTCATTTACCCACTGTCCCTGTCACCCCTGCCACACTCACCCACTATCTCCCTATCACCCCTGCCTCAGTCATTTACTATCCCGGTCATCCTTGCCTCAGTCACCCACTTTCTTCCCATACTTACCCAACCCCTTCCTATCACCCCTCCCTCAGTAACCCACTATCTCCCAGTCACCCCGGCCTCAGTCACCCACTATTTCCCACTCATACATGCTTCAGTCACCCACTATCTCCCAGTCATCCCTGCCTCAGTCACCTACTGACATCGGTGCAGACATTTCTGCTTGCGGACTCCTGACGTGGTAAGCTGAAATGTGCAGTGTCCTGTTCCAGAACCAAAACAGTACATTAAGTGTTGTGGGTGGTATTTTAGTTGGATTTAACCGCTTTCATGTCTAAACCTGATGCTTTTGGGTGCTTAAAGAGTATTGTACTTTAACAGGATGGCTTTTCCTTGTGAGAAAAATGTACTTGAACAGGACATATTTTCCTTTCCAATATCTTGCCTTGGCAATGACATACACAGTGGTAAATTAATTCAGGGCACTGCTTTGTAGATTAAGGCCTAACAGAATACTTTAAATTATCTTTCTAGTCTCTCTAGTTTGGGAGAAAAATGCACTTGAAAAGGACAGCTTTTCCTGTTTTATGCTACCAACACTGTTTTCTTGATACATTCCATTTTTAAACTTATTCATTTATGTACTAGTAGTTAGAAGTAGAAGAACTCTAAAAGAAATCACCAGCTCATCTACAGCCACACCACACTGGATATGCCCAATCTCATTTTATGTTAGAAGCTGAGCAGTGTTGAGCCTGGTTAGTTCTTGTATGTGAGACCACCTGTGAATAGCAGATGCTGTGGGTAGTTTTATACTTACCAACACCATTCTCTTTATGCATTCCATTTTGAAACTTTTTCATTTACAGTATGTACCATTTGTTAGAAGTAGAATAACTCTAAAAGAGCAAAAATCATCTACGGCGGCATCACACTGGATAAGTTCTATCTCATCTGATGTTGGAAGCTAAGCAGTGTTGGGCCTTGTTAGTTCTTGGATGGGAAACCACCTGGGAATACCAGGTGCTGTATGTGTTTTTATTCCACCAGTACTGTTTTCTTGATACATTCCATGTTTAAACTTACTCACTTATGTAACCAGTAGTTAGAAGTAGAAGAGCTCTAACAGAAACTACCAAGCTCATCTACAGCCACACCACACTTGATATGCCCAATCTCATCTGATCTAGGAAGCAAAGCAGTATTGGGCTTGGTTAATACATGGATGGTAGACCGCTTGGGAATACCAGATGCTGTCTTATTTTGTCTACTTCTTATCTACATTTAATTCCCTACCTCTATTCAAGGC
This sequence comes from Pseudophryne corroboree, assembly GCF_028390025.1. Lineage (NCBI taxonomy): Eukaryota > Metazoa > Chordata > Amphibia > Anura > Myobatrachidae > Pseudophryne > Pseudophryne corroboree. The sequence goes on along the minus strand of NC_086444.1, from coordinate 728,107,935 downwards.
ATTTTGAAATACTTGGGGGCTGCCATGATGCGAGGCCTACCCAGGCCTCAGGTCTGAATTTGAATGTTCTTGCGAACTAACTGTGGGGTACATGTACTAAGCAGGGATAAAAGTGGAGAAGCGAGGCAGTGGAGAAGTTGACCAAGGCAACCAATCAGCATTGATGTAATATTTCTAATTTGCATACTTTAAAAGTATACAGAGCAACTGATTGGTTGCCATGGGTAACTTCTTTTTGTGGGCATTGTTTTGTGTCCAGACCGGTGGCAGGTGGTGTGCATTTGCTGGGAAGGCAGGGAAGACCTCAGATATGCTGCATCTCCTGATGTGTCTCCCTCAAGTGGCTGTCAGCAAATGCATGCTAGACACCCCATTCCAAGCTGATTGTGACATCACACAACACGCATAATAGAACAGGCATGCTAGAGCATGGGTCTTCAACCTGCGGCCCTCCAGCTGCTGTAGAACTACACTTCCCAGCATGCCCTGCCTCAGATTTAGCATACCTTAATAGCAAAACTGTGTCGGGGCATCCTGGGATGTGTAGCTTCTCAGCAGCTGGAGGGCCACAGGTTGAAGACCCATGTGCAATAGCCAAGCCACAGGTACCTCGAATGTTATTTACAGTAGCTGCCTGTTTAAATTCTTTTTTTCCGCAGCATTCCGATGCGGAAGGTTCCATGGTACCAGAGATCCTTCCATTGAGAAGGACATGCTACCTGGTTGATTGCACTGTGTAAATTAAATCACGGAGCCAGTTGGCTTGTGGGTGGCTCTGGTGACTGGGTGTTTTTGTGTGGATGGTGTGTTGGAGGTGGAGCACTTGCAAATGATTGTCCATCATCCAGTCAGCAAGAGAGAAAACTCATGCAGGAGTGTGCCTGCTTGTCAGTGGGTTATGCTCCATGGCAGACATCAAATCTATATGGAGCAGCTGGAGGGGACAAGAGTAGGATTGCAAAATCTAGATAGAAGAGCATGTATGGTGGTGCATTCTCCTTGATTGTGTCAGCTTATTTTTTGGTGGACTGTGCTTTCCTCCACCCCATTTTGGCCTATGGCTAAGGTTTAGGCTTTTTGGATAAAATCAAGTGTAGTTAAGATCTGAAAACAATCAATGTTCATCTTTGATGGCAATAGTAGTGGTATGATATTTGCTGCTTTTGAAAGCCAAAATCTGATGTCTCGCCTATCTGGGGGCCATATATTAAATGGCTTTTTAAAAAAGGGAGCTGGAAGAAGAGCTTTCAGTACCTTCAGGACCGGTGCACCTTTCCTAGTCTATCCTCCCAAAATAGATTCAGTTGCATTTTTCAGTGTGTTTTGGATGCGCCTTTGCAAATGTCTTACATTGACAAACTTATTTAGAACTATTTTGCAAATAGGGTTACATTTTCGCAACAATGTGTTCCCAAATTGCTTGATTTTTTTTTAAATGCAACAATTGATAAAGACACCTGAAAACTGCTCTGTGGAATGTGGTTTTTTTGTTGCTGTACTACAAGTTCCAGTGGGCACTGGAGCCAATTGTTATATATATATATATATATATATATATATATATATAAATAGCTTGAAAGAACCACACATGCCTTCTGATCCATAATGTGGGTGCCAGTCAGGGCCGCCATCAGGGGGGTGCCCTGTGTACAGTTGTCCCGGGCCCAGCCACTCTGACAGAGTGGAGGGCACGAGCTGCACACACAGCGGCTATTCTTGGCGGCGACCGCCGCCGGTGACACTGACCGCGGCGCGGATTTTGTCCCTTCATGTCCCGCCGCCTATCACAGCAAGCTGCAGCTTGCTGTTCGGCTAAATAAAGTTTATTTTATTCAAATGTGACGCAGCGTGACGTCATCACGTTACGCCGCGTCGGGTGAAGAGGAGCCGCGGAGCTAGGGACAGGAGGCGGCCGGCAGCAGCAGATAGCGTGGAGAGACAGAGAGAGCAGAGAGGATGGACTTGTAGGCAAGTATTTCTTTACACAGGTAAGTATGTATGTCTCTGTTGTCTGTGACTGTGTGTTTTATGAAAAGGGGTCCCGGAGCTTTGAGGACATGTGTACCTGGCACTGGGGTCTGTGGGCATATCTGGCACTGGGGACATATCTGGCAGTGGGGGCATATCTGTATCTGGCACTGGGTGCATATCTGGCACTGGGCGCATATCTGGCACGGGGGGGGCATTCTCTATTTTGCACTGTGGGGTATTTCTGTATCTGGCACTGTGGGCATATCTGGCACTGGGGGCATATATGTATCTGGCGCTGGGGGCATATATTGATAATGCTGATTATCTTACAGGAATGAAAGCTATACCTTATACACGCTTAGAATACACTTTACCATGGAGCCGCTGCGGCCGCTAAACTTAGTACACATGCTACGTACTTTATACACTGTCCCGTATCACTGTACGGACTTTGCGTACAAACGCCACGCTGGGGGTACAAAGTACACACAGCGCGCACACACCCAGAGATACACTTTAAACCTTTACAGTAATGCAATGCAATGATAAAACACTTTAAACCTTAGCAGGGCAATGAGGACAAGACACCAGATTGTGATTAAACTGCTGGGTTCCGAAACCACAGTGTACTATTGCTGAAAGGGGGTTACAATACAAATAATACAATACAATATAACAGAGTAAATGGCTACATTCAATGGTACATACGTGAGTAGATTCGCTTGCGCTTCCCGGCCCGGTCCTCGGTCATCTAATGGATAACTTTGTGAGTCTTGTGTCTGACCAGGCCTGTAGCAAGCTCTCTTTATACAATTCCTCCAAAACTCAATACAATGGATACTGTAATCCCTTTGTCCATTGGATGCAGGGATGCACTTTTACAGTACAGGAGAGGTCATAGGTCGGTTTGAATACGTGGGCGATGTACATTCCAACTGCTCTTGTGGGTGGTCTCCTCTGGCTTCCCGCCGCATACATAATGTACAGTAAATACAGTTTATATCTATATTCTGCTTCTGCACATAACTATCCGCAGGAACATGCGATCTTCCTCAAACCAATACCGGAATGTTACCCTTAAATGGGTGTGGTATTGAAAGTCGACAATGTCTAGGTCGACCACTATTGGTTGACAGTAACTAGGTCGACAGTGTCAAAAGGTCGACAGGGTCAAAAGGTCGATATGAGTTTTTCACAATTTTTTTTTTCTTTTCTTGAACCTTTTCATACTTAACAATCCACGTGGACTACGATTGGAACGGTAATCTGTGCCGAGCAAAGCGGTAGCGGAGCGAAGGCACCATGCCCGAATCATGGCGAGCGAACGCGGTGCACTAATTGGGGTTCCCGGTCACTCTACGAAGAAAACGACACCAAAATAACATTAAAAACTCATGTCGACCTTTTGACCTGTCGACCTAGAACATGTCGACATTTCAATCCGGATCCCCTTAAAATACCCTACAGCTGGATACCAAATACCACCTTATGACCTTGTTCTGTCCCCTGCTATTCTGTAAAGGTGAATCCCTTTGTTCTGAAACCATTTAAACTGTTGTTACTTTCTGGTGTGGTGCAGCTGGACTATGTGTACATTGTGCACTATTTGGATTAGATATGTAATGTGTTTTGATAGCTCTCCATGCGTTCACAAACTCTACCATAAATACCCATACCACGCGCTGATGCGCACGACCGCGGGAGCGACCGTAGGCAAATTGCGAATACGTGCAAGCACAGCAGAACAAGTACATGCGCGGAGGCCATCTGTGTGTAGTTTGTACATGATGTGTGTACTGCAATATTTTTTGACTTTGACAATATATATCTGGCACTGGGGGCACATGTATCGGGCACTGGGGGCATATGTATCTGGCACTGGGGGCATTTCTGTATCTGGCACTGGGTGCATATTTGGCAAGCACAGTGGGGGCATTTCTGTATCTGGTACTGGGGCCATGTCTGGCACTGGAATAGAAATATTTATTTTTTGGGATATATATTTATTTTTATTTAACTTTTTTTCGGGAAGGGGGAGGGGGGGTTTCCTATATTGTCAGTCCCAGGCCCCACAATTTCTGGTGGCAGCCCTGGTGCCAGTGCTTATTAATAATACAACATATAGTCCATGCTCTCCAAAACCTAACGGTTATGATGCACGGGTAGCCAGCACATCAATAAAACTTGTATGCAAACAGTTTTGAATTCATAAAAAACCATGTCTCGGCAGAGCAATCTATAAATCCATCATTTTTCAGACAGCAACAGTGGGTTTTGTAATGGTCACCCAATCCATCACTTTAATAGGGTTACATGCGCCCACATGCTACAGCCTGTCTGAATAATGATGGATTTATAGATATTATAAGGGCACGGTCGTGCCCTTATATTAAGGCTGAATCGAACAAATGGAATTCTCCCATAGGGAACTTCTGAGATGGGGGCATGGTGTTTCAGGGGCTACACCTCAAAAGTGATTAGACGTACTGAGCTGAAATTTGTCATGGATGCGTAGAATAGTCGCCAACTGCTGCATGCCAAATTTCAGGGCAAAATAATAAAAAATGAGGAATTGGGAGTAACCTAAAGTTTCAACTGTCAGGTTTTTTTCTGCGACTTCCTGTAAGGCTTTTTGACATCGTTTTCCCATATAGTGAATGAGAATTTTTTTGTGAAGTAACTCAGTATAGAGGACAAATAAAGACTTGGGGTTTGTTTTGTTAGATAGAGCATGTCCCAGTGTAGTGCCTTTTGGGGTTAAGGTTTTTCAGAAAGTTACAGGTTTTTTTTTATTTAGTAAAATATGCCCCATTATAGAGATAGGGAATTTCAATTTGTTGCACCTGCGCAGTACATAGCTGCCTGCAAGGTGTGTACAGTGGCTTCACTTGGGTGTACAAACATGGCCGACTTCTGCCCGCTAACTGAAATTCTTGTGTGTTAGGGGAATTAGCTGTGTTTATGCTATACAGGGGGGTGAGGGGTTTTGTGGTTGATGGGGTGGGGGGCACGCTGTGCGATTATTAGCCCAGACACTGCACTAAGTACAGAGCCCCCACAGTGCCAGATATACATTGCCCCCACAGTGCCAGATATACATTGCCCCCACAGTGACAGATATACATTGACCCCACTGTGCCAGATATACATTGCCCCCACTGTGCCAGATATACAATGCCCCCACTGTGCCAGATATACAATGCCCCCACTGTGCCATATATACAATGCACCACTGTGCGCTCATTGCCCCAACCCCTTACCGCTGGCTCTGTTTCTTCTATGTGAGGGGAGGAGAGCGCAGCATAGCGTCTCTCTTGCCCCTCAATTCTCTTTGATGCCCGGTCTCACTCTCCAACGGCGGCAGGGTCAATCTGAAATGATGCGCCGGTTCGTTAGCCAATCAGAGCTTGCGGACCGGCAGCCAATCAGGAGCCGCGGCTGCCGGTCCATGAGCTCTGATTGGCTAGTAAAGCGGTGCCTTATTCAGATTGACCGCGCCGCCGCCGATGGAGAGTGAGACTGGGCATCAAAGAGAATTGAGGGGCAGGAGAGGTACTGCGCTGCGCTCTCCTCCCCTCACACAGAACGAAGCCAGCAAAATGCAGTATTGTGGACGACCCAGCGGTACAGCGTACCGGCTGAGAATTTCTTACAATAATGTGGATGACAGCTGGCTCAGTGCACGGTTTGCTTTGCTGTCTCACATGGGACCAATTCCGATAATTATGGTGTGGAGTTTGTATGTTCTTTCCATGTTTTTTGTGTTTTCTCTTGGTTTTTCCCACAGTCCAAAACATACTCAAGTAAGGACTTTGTCCGTAGCCCTCCTAAATGATGCCCCCTGATCAGTGGTGGTGTATAGCTGGGGTGATATAAATATCAGTGAGGTCACTCTGTCTCCTCTGAATCCTCCTGAGCTCCGTGTGTCTGTGGCTTCTGCAGGGTAAGCAGTAGCGGATCTTGCCACGGCCAAGCAGGACTTTTGCCCGGTGCGCCGCCTTCCGGAGGGCGCAGGGCGCCATCCGGAGGGCGCCGCACCTGGGCAAGATCCGCTGCTGCTGTGTGCCCCCTGCTGCCACTGGGAAGGGAAACTAGACGCGTACGCATCTAGTTTCCCTTCGTGGAGAGGTCCTTTACTGTGCGGTGCGCGATGACGTCATCGCGCACCACACATCATTTCAGTCTGTACAGGGGGCGTAAATGACCACGCCCCCTGTATGAAGCCAAGCCCCCTAATGCCGCCCGGGGCGCCAGAAGCCCCGGAACCGGCCCTGAGGGTAAGGTCTGTGATCTGATCGGCTCTCTGAGTCAGTGAGAGCCAATAGACCTAGCAGTGGGCCCTGTTGCCTAGCAGCAGCCTAGAGAGGGGAGGATGTGAGGGGACTGGCTGAGCAGGCTCATGTCTGAAACCGAGAGAGTGTCAGGCAGCCTCCAACGGACTTAGGAAGTTTCCCTGATACAGACACAGCAGCAAGGGGAGGCATAGCTATTTGGAATTAGAAAAAAACAAGCCACCATCGGAAGACCATCGAATGACTATCATTCGATGGTGGAAAAACATCAGGAGGGCACCATTAAATGCTAAAAACACTACCATCGAAATGAAAACATCGATGGTTTGGAAACATTGACCATTGATGTCCATCCCTAGACTCAGGATGAATCATGATTCATGAAATGGATCAGGCAGAGCAGCACAGAGCACAGCACTGCTTTTCACATGGGTGGTCATTCCAAATTGTTCGCTCGGTAAATATCTTTCCGAGTTGTTCGCTCGCAAGCTGCTTTTAGCAGCTTTGCACACGCTAAGCCGCCGCCTACTGGGAGTGAATCTTAGCATAGTAAAATTGCGAACGAAAGATTCTCAAAATTGCGATTACACACCTCTTAGCAGTTTCTGAGTAGCTCCAGACTTACTCGGCATCTGCGATCAGTTCAGGGCTTGTCGTTCCTGGTTTGACGTCACAAACACACCCAGCGTTCGTCCAGACACTCCTCCGTTTCTTCAGCCACTCCCGCGTTTTTCCCAGAAACGGTAGCGTTTTTCCGCACACCCATAAAACGGCCAGTTTCCGCCCAGAAACACCCACTTCCTGTCAATCACACTCCGATCACCAGAACGAAGAAAATACCTCGTAATGCCGTGAGTAAAATACCTAACTTCTTAGCAAATTTACTTGGCGCAGTCGCAGTGCGGACATTGCGCATGCGCACTAAGCGGAAAATCGCTGCGATGCGAAGAAATTTACAGAGCGAACAACTCGGAATGACCACCATGGTTTTGCCCAACTGCTAGCAAAATTCCTGCTGCGATCAACTTGGAATTACCCCCATCGATCTATGTTTTCACACTGCTCGTGTATATAAGACATAGGGCCTAATTCAGTTTGGATCGTAATACGCGTTCCAAAGGCAAAAACTATGAAGATAATGGGGGCATATACGCAGGGTCCATCCTGTGCGTGTGCCTACATTTTCTCCGGGTGCCCCGCAGAAAATGCAAATGCCTCTGCCTGTCAATCAGTAGAGGGCGTACCTTCGCAGGTATGTCGCGATCATGAGCCATGTCTCCCATTTTTGTCATTATAGGTGCTCTGTGAGCTGCTGACCATGCCCCAGCCCCTCTGTCTCCCGTGAATAGACATTGGGGCTTATTCAGACCAGATTGCTTCAATTTATTTTCGCCCAGCGGGCAATCATTTCTGCACTGCACATGCGTATGCGCCACAATTCGTAGGTGCGACGGTCCGGAGATCACAAGAAGATTGACACTAAGAGGTGTTTGTGTGGGTGGCAACTGAACGTTTCTAGGGTGTGTCCGGAAAAACACTGGAGGGACCCGGCATTTTGTGGGAGGATTTGTGACGTCACCTCAGTGGCTGAGTAAGTGCTGAGCTGTGCAGCTCTTGTGCACATGTGATCACACACCTGCACACAGCAAATTCCCCCTTCCCCTGTGGGCGGCAACTACCTGATCACAGGGATGCAAAAAACACACCCTAGCGATCAGGTCTGAATTACCCACAATGTGCACATTTGCAGAGCAAAAAGCTACAGGGAGCCTTCCAACCCCCCCCCCCCCCCCCCCACACATGACTATGCATACCCTCCAACATGACCCGCCCCACTAGGTACAAAATGCTCTGTTTCTGGACTTTCCTCTTAATTTATTATTGTCATCACCTGTGAAGAAACAGCTTTCTTATCATTTAACTAGTTAAACACAGGTGCTGGCAATCATAAATTAAGAGGGAAGTCCAGAAACAGAGCATTTTGTACCTAGTGGGGCGGGTCATGTTGGAGGGTCTGGACTATGGGACACTGCGGCCCCGACGGAGGGGGGGGGGGGGAGGTTGTTTGGGTTAGCTGGACATTCCCCAAAAAAGTGACTGTCCCACCAGCAGTGCAGCATGGTCTTGCCAAGATTCAAACTTACTTACTCTTTTTTGCTCTTCTGTCCACCCAGAATCATTGCATAAGGCTTGGGTACACACTGTTCAATGTCTGGCAGATGCGACATCACAAATGATATTTCTCTGACGTCCTAGGGGATGCTGGGGACTCCGTAAGGACCATGGGGAATAGCGGGCTCCGCAGGAGACTGGGCACTCTAAAGAAAGATTAGGTACTATCTAGGTGTGCACTGGCTCCTCCCTCTATGCCCCTCCTCCAGACCTCAGTTAGAATCTGTGCCCGGCCAGAGCTGGGTGCTCCTTGTGGGCTCTCCTGAGCCTGCTAGTAAAAGAAAGTATTTGTTAGGTTTGTTATTTTCAGTGAGCTTCTGCTGGCAACAGACTCACTGCTACGAGACGGCGAAATCGGCGGCAGAAGACTCCTGTCTTCATTTAAGGTAGCGCACAGCACCGCAGCTGTGCGCCATTGCTCCCAGCACACTTTCACACTCTGGTCACTGTAGGGTGCAGGGCGCTGGGGGGGGCGCCCTGGGCAGCAATTGAAGTACCTTTTGGCATAAAATACATATATACAGTCAGGCACTGTATATATGTAAAAAAAACCGCCATTTTTTCACACAGAAAGAGGGACAGAAGCCCGCCGCTGAGGGGGCGAGGCCTTCTTCCTCAGCACACCAGCGCCATTTTCTCTTCACATCTCCGCTGGAAGGAATCTCCCCAGACTCTCCCCTGCCAAGATGTGTTGAGAATCTTCCCCTAGGGTATTCTGTTTTGCACAGATGCTAGCACTAGCTATTCTCAGGGATCCTGCAGATAGCGTGCACATTCTAGTATACTAACTACTCAGACCGGCAATTGTGTCGGCATGGGTTTATAGCGCTGTGGCAGCAGGGACAGGTACCTTATCAGCAGAGATTGAGACCCTAGTATGCATATAGATATTTATTTATATATATATATATAGCTGTGGAGTGAATCCTGAGGCATTACTAAGGGTATTTATTTGACCGATTTTTAGAGCCTATCATATTGCTCTCACTTAAAGTTGGAGTTGATATCATTATACTTAAAAGGTCATTGTCACAGTATTTTTTACTTTTTATTGCATATTGGTGAACTATATGTGATGCGCACGAATATTGTAATATTTTCTACTTTTGAGATTACTGTTCATGCCCACGGCATTGGCTGGATGGGATTTGAAATTTGCAAATATTGACTTTTTGATCACGACCCCTGATGAAGTCCTATATGGACGAAACGCGTTGGGTTTTTACGTGTTTGTGAATTTGAGTACACATCTGAACTCTCTGGTGGAAGAATTTATATCCTATTCAAGTGTAGATATCATCAAACAAAATTCGCCAGACGATTACAAATCTATATTGTTCACTCAATGTATATGATCTTTCATTTGTTTTACTGATGTTACATTTTAATAATAAATACATTTATATGTGACATCTGAGGTGGTTCAGCTCCCATGAGAATTCTTTTTTCATATATATGTGTATATATATATATATATATATATATAGATATATATATAGATATATATTACAGATGCTGTCTTAAGTGATAGGTATATATATATATATATATATATATATATATATATATGTATATATATATATATATATATATAAAACATGTCCAAAGAGACATGAGTATACTGGGTCCTGTAGTCAAAGCTTTGTCGATTTCTGCTTGACGTGTCCTGTAGAATATGCAATGGACAGATGATGCTGACTTAAGAGGTATATGGAAGGCTGAGGATTGTGTGGAGAAGGGTTCTCGGACCTGGTCTCCACAGCTATAGTTGGTAATTTTGATATTTTGCCTTATATTCCTGCACAGCCTAGGAAAGCACGACATTATCAAATGCAGCCTTTCGAATAAAGAAACAAGAAAGTCCGAGGTGCGTCCTTTCTTGCCAGAGGCGGGGGCAGAGAAAAGAAGCTGCACAACACAGCTAGTTCCCGGGAACAGAAGTCCTCCCCGGCCTCTACAAAAATCCACCGCTTGTCGCTGGGGCTCCACAGGCGGAGCAAGGCCCGGTGGGGGCATGCCTTCGTAGGTTCAGCCACAGGTGGGTTCACTCCCTGTTAGATCCCTGGGCAATAGATATTGTGTCTCAGGGATACAAGCTGGACTTTAAGAAGATGCCCCCTCACCGACAGCCCTGCCGGCGTCCCCCCACTAGGGGGAAACAGTGTTAACTGCAATTCACAAATTGTATCTTCAACAGGTGGTGGTCAAGGTTCCCCTCCAACAAGGAGTGGGGTATTATTCGACCATGTTGTAGTCCCAAAACCAGAAGGTTCGGTCAGACCCATATTGAATTTAAAATCCCTGAACATATACCTGAAAAGGTTCAAGTTCAAGATGGAATCACTAAGAACGGTCATTGCAAGCCTGAAAGGGGGAGATTTTATGGTGACTCGGGACATAAAGGATGCATACCTTCATGTCCCCATTTATCCGCCTCATCAGGCGTACCTCAGAATTGCGGTACGGGATTGTCATTACCAATTTCAGAGTTGCCGTTTGGTCTCTCCACGGCCTTGAGAATATTCACCAAGGTATAGGCGGAAATGATGGTGCTCCTGCGGAAGCAAGGTGTCACTATTATCACGTACTTGGACGATCTCCTCATAAAAGCGATATCAAGAGAGCAGAACAGCGTATCACTTTCTCTGGAAGTGTAACGGCAACACGGCTGGATTCTATATATTCCAAAGTCGCAGTTGGTTTTTACAGCTCATCTGCCTCTCCTAGGCATGATCCTAGACACAGACCAGAAAAGGGTTTATCTCCTAATAGAGAGAGCTCAGGAGCACGTGACACTGGTCAGGAATCTATTAAAACCAAAACAGGTGTCAGTGCATCACTGCACTCGAATCCTGGGAAGGAGGGTGGCATCATACGAGGCCATTCCCTTCTGCAGGTTCGATGCGAGGACCTTCCAATGGGACTTAATAGACTAGTGGTCCGGATAAAATCTTCAGATGCATCGGTTAATCACCCTATCCCCCAGGGCCAGGGTGTCTCTCCTGTGGTGGCTGCAGAGTGCTCACCTTCTCGAACGCAGATTCGGCATTCAGGACTGGGTCCTGGTGACCACGGATGCAAGCCTAAGAGGGTGGGGGGCAGTCACACAGGGAAGAAATTTCCAAGGGCTGTGGTCTAGGCAGGAGACTTGCCTTCACATCAATATCCTTGAACTAAGGGCCATATACAACGCCCTAAGTCAAGCGGAGATCCTGCTTCGCGACCAACCGGTTCTGTTCCAGTCAGACCGCAGTGGCTCATGTAAACCGCCAAGGCGGCGCAGGGAGCAGGGTGGCGATGGTAGAAACCACCAGAACTCTTCGCTGGGCGGAGAATCACGTAAGCGCACTGTCAGCAGTGTTCATTCCGGGAGTGGACAACTGGGAAGCAGACTTCCTCAGCAGGCACGACCTCCACCCGGGAGAGTGGGGACTTCATCAGGAAGTCTTCACGCAGATTGCAAATTGGTGGGAACTGCCACAGGTGGACATGATGGCGTCCCGCCTCAACAAAAAGCTAAAAAGGTATTATGCCAGGTCAAGGGACCCTCAGGCGATAGCTGTGGACGCACTAGTAACACCGTGGGTGTTCCAGTCGGTCTATGGGTTTCCTCCTCTTCCTCTCATACCAAAGCTGCTGAGAATTGTAAGGAAAAGAGGAGTGAGAACAATATTCATTGCTCTGGATTGGCCAAGAAGGGCTTGGTACCCGGAACTGCAAGAAATGCTCACAGAGGACCCATGGCCTCTGCCTCTCAGACAGGACCTGTTACAACAGGGGCCCTGTCGGTTCCAAGTCTTACCGCGGCTGAGTTTAATGGCATGGCGGTTGAACGCCGGATCCTAGCGGAAAAAGGCATTCCGGATGCAGTTATTCCTACGCTGATAAATGCTAGGAAGGATTTGACAGCAAAGCATTATCACCGTATATGGCGAAAATATGTTGCTTAGTGTGAGGCCAGGAAGACCCCTACAGAGGAATTCCAGCTGGGTCGATTCCTGCACTTCCTACAGTCAGGAGTGACTATGGGCCTAAAATTAGGGTTCAAAAAGGTCCAGATTTCGTCCCTATCCATTTTCCTTCAAAAAGAACTGGCTTCACTGACTGAGGTTCAGACGTTTGTTAAGGGAGTGCTGCATATTCAGCCCCCTTTTGTACCACCAGTGGCACCTTGGGATATTAACGTGCTGTTGAGTTTCCTGAAATCCCACTGGTTTGAGCCACTGAAGACCGTGGAGCTCAAGTATCTCACATGGAAAGTGGTCATGCTGTTGGCCTTAGCCTCGGCTAGGCGTGTGTCAGAATTGGCACACCAATGGCACCTTGGGATATTAACGTGCTGTTGAGTTTCCTGAAATCCCACTGGTTTGAGCCACTGAAGACCATGGAGCTCAAGTATCTCACATGGAAAGTGGTCATGCTGTTGGCCTTAGCCTCGGCTAGGCGTGTGTCAGAATTGGCGGCTTTGTCATGTAAAAGCCCCTACCTAGTTTTCCATATGGACAGGGCAGAATTGCGGACTCGTCCGAAATTCCTGCCTAAGGTGTTATCATCTTTTCATTTGAACCAACCTATTGTGGTGCCTGCGGCTACTCGTGACTTGGAGGACTCCAAATGGCTGGACGTAGTCCGGGCTTTGAATATTTATTTATCTAGAACGGCTGGAGTCAGGAAGACTGACTCGCTGTTTATCCTGGATGCATCCAACAAGCTGGGTGCTCCGGCTTCAAAGCAAACGATTGCTCGCTGGATCTGTAACACGATTCAGCAGGCTCATTCTGCGGCTGGATTGCCGCATCCAAAATCAGTGAAAGCCCATTCCACAAGGAAAGTGGGCTCTTCTTTGGCGGCTGCCCAAGGGGTCTCGGCATTACAGCTTTGCCGAGCACCTACTTGGTCGGGTTCAAACACATTTGCTAAGTTCTATAAGTTTGATACCCTGGCTGAGGAGGACCTTGTGTTGCCCATGCAGTGCTGCAGAGTCATCCGCACTCTCCCGCCCGTTTGGGAGCTTTGGTATAATCCCCATGGTCCTTACAGAGTCCCCAGCATCCACTAGGACGTCAGAAAATAAGAATTTACTCACCGGTAATTCTATTTCTCGTAGTCCGTAGTGGATGCTGGGCGCCCGTCCCAAGTGCGGACTTTCTGCAATACATGTATGTAGTTATTGCTTAAAAAAGGGTTATTGTTTTGTGGCATCCTTTTGAGTGATGCTCAGTTGTTGTTCATACTGTCAACTGGGTAAGGTTATCACAAGTTGTACGGTGTGATTGGTGTGGCTGGTATGAGTCTTACCCTGGATTCCAAATCCTTTTCTTGTAATGTCAACTCTTCCGGGCACAGTTTCCTTAACTGAGGTCTGGAGGAGGGGCATAGAGGGAGGAGCCAGTGCACACCAGATAGTACCTAATCTTTCTTTAGAGTGCCCAGTCTCCTGCGGAGCCCGCTATTCCCCATGGTCCTTACGGAGTACCCAGGATCCACTACGGACTACGAGAAATAGAATTACCGGTGAGTAAATTCTTATTATCGTCAGTACATACTAGAGATGAGAGGGTTCGGCTCTCCGAGATCCGAACCCCCCCGAACTTCACCTATTTTACACGGTTCCGAGGCAGCCTCGGATCTTCCTGCCTTGCTCGATTAACCCGAACGCAGCCGAACGTCATCATCCCGCTGTCGGATTCTCGCAAGATTCTATTCTATATAAAGAGCCGCTCGTCGCCGCCATTTTCACTCGTGCATTATAGATTGAACGGAGAGGACGTGGCTGCGTTCTCTCCCTGAAAAGCTCCGTATCTGCGCTCAGTGTGCTGCAAATATCTGCGCTCAGTGTGCTGCATTTTGGTGGCCAGCAGTATACATATAGTACAGTACAGTAGGCCATTGCTGTATCTTGCAGCTCTGTATCACTTCAAGTATCCATATCTGTGCTACATTGTTGTGAGCAGTATATAGTAGGACAGTGCAGCATTTTGGTGACCAGCAGTAGTAGTACATACCCTCCAACATTTTACACAGAAAAATCGGTACAAATCCGAAAAAGGGGCGTGTTCGCGTGTAAAGGGGGCGTGGCCATGCCCCTTTTCCTATACTTTCAATGAAGTTTGGAGAGGCAAAAATCGGTAAACACCATGAAAAAAAGGTACTGTACCTATTAAAAAGGTACAGTTGGAGGGTATGGTAGTACAGACAGTACAGTAGGCCATTGCTATTGATATATTACTGGCATACAATTCCACACATTATAAAATAGAAAACAAAAATGCCAAGCCAGAGCACCACACGTGACATACTTCATGGGCTACACGCTGCCGACGTCAAATATAGGTAGTGGTCATAATAATGTGACTCGACTGTGTAATACACAAGGACATGCACTGAGCCTGGAGGCAGAGGCAAAGTCATCTCTGTAACACCCAGTGTGGCAGCAAGAGAAAAGGGGCGAGGCTTCATGGGGATGGGCAGTTCTTAAATAGAGGGGCAGGGCTTCGCGGCAGCACCCGTTTTTAGCCCATTGAAGGCACGAAAAGGGGGCAGGGCTTTGCGGGAGGGTCAGGGCTGTGTGTCCCGACACCTCATTTTTTTGTCACCAGGAGGTGAGGGCTGACTCCCAGGGGTGCTGTCCCTGCAGTGCTGGCTCCTACACAGTGACAGGAGCTGAGTGTTGCACATAATATAACAGTGCAGTACTCTGCTCCTGTCACTGTGCAGGAGCAGGCATTTTGGTGTCACCCGGGAGTGGGCCGCAACCCCCACTCCCCCTTGTGACACCACTGCTTGGAGGGATTTAGCTTCAGGGAGAAAGTGAGGAAAAATTACTTCACAGAAAGTGTAGTGGATAAGTGGAATAGCTTTCCTGAGAGGGGGTAGAAGCTGATACAATAAAGCAATCTAAACATGCCTGGGGTAGACATAAGGGGTGTAGTACTGGTGACCTAACAAAGAACCAAGTCTCAGATAGGGTTTGATGTTATAATTTTACCCAGAGCCGGCGCTACCTGCTCAGCAGAGTCTGCAAAGCAGGGAGGTGCTGGGTTAGAGAGGCGCTCTCCCTGCTCTGTGACTCTGCTGCTGGCTCCGCTGCACCTGTCAGACTCTGTGACAGGCAGCGCTTAAGCGGTGCCAGCAGAATGAAGCTCCAGTCCAGACCACCCACTGATCTCCCCTCCATTCCTCCCTCCCAGTAGAGTAGAGCACTATGCGGCAAGAGGGGTTACATAACAGTCTGAAACTCCGTCCCTCCGCACTTGGGTTTTTGAGCCCTTCCCCCCTCTACATGCTGATGCATGAAGCTTGTCTGTGTTAAGGGCAGCCCAACACAGCAGTGAGTTTAACTCTTTGAAAACCTTGTTCTCAACAGGAATTTTATGAATTCTTATGTTGCAAGTGTGTGCTTCCAATTTTTTCAGAATAATTTTTTAAGTGGCACTGCTACCGGGGCACGTTTTTTCTGCCACGCCTGCATTTTTTCCAAGCACTCCCTGAAAACGGTCAGTTGACACCCAGAAACACCCTCTTTCTGTCAATCTCCTTGTGGCCGGCTGTGCGATTGGAATCATCGCTAGAACCAGTGCAAAAACCACAATGGGCTTTGTACCCGTATGATGTGCGTGCGCATTACGGAGCATATGCATGCACAGATTAGCTTTTGTTTTCCACTGATCACTACAGAGCGAACAACGGCATCTAGCGATCAACTCGGAATGACGCCTATATACTAGAGATGAGCGGGTTCGGTTTCTCTGAATCCGAACCCGCCAGAACTTCATGTTTTTTTTCACGGGTCCGAGCGACTCGGATCTTCCCGCCTTGCTCGGTTAACCCGAGCGCGCCCGAACGTCATCATGACGCTGTCGGATTCTCGCGAGGCTCGGATTCTATCGCGAGACTCGGATTCTATATAAGGAGCCGCGCGTCGCCGCCATTTTCACACGTGCATTGAGATTGATAGGGAGAGGACGTGGCTGGCGTCCTCTCCATTTAGATTATAAGAGACTGAGAGAGATTTACTGGAGCTGACTAGGAGGAGTACTGTTACTGTAGAAGTGTAGAGACTGAGTGGAGAGAGTTTACTAGTGAGGACAGTGCAGTTTACTTTATAATCCGTTCTCTGCCTGAAAAAAGCGATACACAGCACACAGTGACTCAGTCACATACCATATCTGTGTGCACTGCTCAGGCTCAGGCCAGTGTGCTACATCATCTATTATCTATATATAATATTATATATATCTGTCTGACTGCTCAGCTCACACAGCTTATAATTGTGGGGGAGACTGGGGAGCACTACTGCAGTGCCAGTTATAGGTTATAGCAGGAGCCAGGAGTACATAATATATTATATAGTGAGTGACCACCAGACACACAGTGCAGTTTATTTAATATATCCGTTCTCTGCCTGAAAAAAGCGATACACACAGTGACTCAGTCAGTCACATACCATATCTGTGTGCACTGCTCAGGCTCAGGCCAGTGTGCTGCATCATCTATTATCTATATATAATATTATATATATCTGTCTGACTGCTCAGCTCACACAGCTTATAATTGTGGGGGAGACTGGGGAGCACTACTGCAGTGCCAGTTATAGGTTATAGCAGGAGCCAGGAGTACATAATATATTATATAGTGAGTGACCACCAGACACACAGTGCAGTTTATTTAATATATCCGTTCTCTGCCTGAAAAAAGCGATACACACAGTGACTCAGTCAGTCACATACCATATCTGTGTGCACTGCTCAGGCTCAGGCCAGTGTGCTGCATCATCTATTATCTATATATAATATTATATATATCTGTCTGACTGCTCAGCTCACACAGCTTATAATTGTGGGGGAGACTGGGGAGCACTACTGCAGTGCCAGTTATAGGTTATAGCAGGAGCCAGGAGTACATAATATATTATATAGTGAGTGACCACCAGACACACAGTGCAGTTTATTTAATATATCCGTTCTCTGCCTGAAAAAAGCGATACACACAGTGACTCAGTCAGTCACATACCATATCTGTGTGCACTGCTCAGGCTCAGGCCAGTGTGCTGCATCATCTATATATATTATATATCTGTCTGACTGCTCAGCTCACACA
The DNA here is from genome assembly GCF_028390025.1 of Pseudophryne corroboree. NCBI lineage: Eukaryota > Metazoa > Chordata > Amphibia > Anura > Myobatrachidae > Pseudophryne > Pseudophryne corroboree. The sequence goes on along the minus strand of NC_086444.1, from coordinate 728,090,401 downwards.
GCTTATAATTGTGGGGGAGACTGGGGAGCACTACTGCAGTGCCAGTTATAGGTTATAGCAGGAGCCAGGAGTACATATTATATTAAAATTAAACAGTGCACACTTTTGCTGCAGGAGTGCCACTGCCAGTGTGACTGACCAGTGACCTGACCACACTGACCACCAGTATAGTTAGTAGTATACTTATATTGTGATTGCCTGAAAAAGTTAAACACTCGTCGTGTGACTTCACTTGTGTCTTTTTTTTTTTTTTATTCTATAAAAATAAAACTCATTCTGCTGACAGACAGTGTCCAGCAGGTCCGTCATTATATAATATATAATATATACCTGTCCGGCTGCAGTAGTGATATATATATATTTTTTATATCATTTATCATCCAGTCGCAGCAGACACAGTACGGTAGTTCACGGCTGTGGCTACCTCTGTGTCTCTGCACTCGGCAGGCAGTCCGTCCATAATTGTAATACCACCTAACCGTGGATTTTTTTCATTCTTCTTTATACATACATAGTTACATAGACATCTTCTCTTTATCAACCAGTCTATATTAGCTGCAGACACAGTACAGTACGGTAGTTCACGGCTGTGGCTACCTCTGTGTCTGCACTCGGCAGGCAGTCCGTCCATAATTGTATACCACCTAACCGTGGTTTTTTTTCATTCTTCTTTATACATACATAGTTACATAGACATCTTCTCTTTATCAACCAGTCTATATTAGCTGCAGACACAGTACAGTACGGTAGTTCACGGCTGTGGCTACCTCTGTGTCTGCACTCGGCAGGCAGTCCGTCCATAATTGTATACCACCTAACCGTGGATTTTTTTCAGTCTTCTTTATACATACATAGTTATTAAGGTTTGTGGGGAAAGAGAAACAGAGGAATCTGTAATATTGACGCACTAAATAGAAGTATTATTAAAATATAACCTTTATTAGATATACATTAAATTATATTCTGAATCATTGGTCCAGACTACAGTGAAACATAGAGTTAAAAAATAGACAATACTGACATGTATGTGAATAAAGAAATGAAAAATGTGAATAAAGATTTTGTTAAAAAAAAAAAAAAAAGTGTTGCTCCCCGACGAAGCTGCAATAGCGCAGTGAAACACGCGTGTTGGGCACAGTGTGTCCACGTGTGTATACATTTAGGAATGTTCAATATCTAATTGTTTAAATTATTAAAACCGTTCCCACTTATGAATGAGATCAGGCTTCACCATTAGTGACGGCATGAGAAGGCAGATAGTTAATAGTGCATGCCAATAATGCCAGAGGATAGCGGACCACTGACACAGGAGGAATAGATACTAATGTGAGCCTGTCACATCAGACTGATCTAACAGAGTCTTATAGGATTTAAGCTACATTTTTAAAATAAATGAATGTGTATGCCATAATAGTTTTGGATGGAACATATATAATATGCAATAGATAGCTGTTAAGTGCTATATATGATACAACACACTGGAACAGCACCAGCTACTTAAGCAATTATAATATCTGCACCATCTCTTCAGTGTGATGTGAGCAGTCTCTTGTTCCAAGTGAAATGTTATATTTTGTAACAAACATGATTGAAAACAAATGAGAACAAGAGAATTGCAACAGACTCCAGAGCCATAGTTACCTCAATACATTGTAACAATCTCACTGGTAGTATCAATAAGTCAGCTGGCAGCTGAAAAATTACGCTCACTGTCAGTGAGACAGCACAGTTTAATTTATGTGCCATAACAAAGTTTGAAACTGAAGACCTTGTGCTGTGGCTTGTCTTCATCCATATTAATAAATCCTTCTGGATAAGTTAGATCCATTTTTTCCACAAATTATTATATCTAATATGTATAGATTCGAATTATCTGACATTTTAAATTAAAATAAATCCTCCTCAGTCATATAAGTGGGAGGGCATATGTTGCCATTAATGAGTGATTCTATCCATATTATCAACCACTGAATCAAGATCAATATCACTACACATATATGTATATATATAAGAAGTTGGATCATTATATCCCTACAGCCCATTCACACTGTAAAAAATAAGGGTCACTCCCTTTAACAGTGTGGGCTGTATAAGTGATGTCCTGTACTGATAATTAGTTGGCTTTCCAATATAATTGGGGTTGGCATACCTCTAAGGAAAGTAATATAGTGCTAATATTTCTAGCATAACTGAATATTAGCCAAATACAGAGACAACTGTGAGCTGTAAAATCTGAATACGGGAACTGCTATATTCCCATCAGCTCTAAGTGAAGAAACATCACCTCAATTTCAGGATTCTAACAAAAATATACTCTTAAATAATAGTTCAGTGATTTATGATCTAGGGATACGGATCCAGTGGGGATAGACCATTGGGATAATAAAGATCATAGAATTTGGCACCCATATGCCCATACGGTTACCAAATAAGACCTTATATCAAAACATACGTGGACACATTTTTTTTTAACAAAATCTTTATTCACATTTTTCATTTCTTTATTCACATACATGTCAGTATTGTCTATTTTTTAACTCTATGTTTCACTGTAGTCTGGACCAATGATTCAGAATATAATTTAATGTATATCTAATAAAGGTTATATTTTAATAATACTTCTATTTAGTGCGTCAATATTACAGATTCCTCTGTTTCTCTTTCCCCACAAACCTTAATGAATGCATACTGTAGTTGACAGCACCCCCTGCAAATATAGGATATTATTTGTTACTTGATAAGAGGGGCTCCTTTTTAATGGATGTGAGGCGATGAACCTCACACATCCATAAAATTTGAAAATTGTATTGAGTGTGCAGACACTAAACCCATTTGTGTTTACATACATAGTTACATAGACATCTTCTCTTTATCAACCAGTCTATATTAGCTGCAGACACAGTACAGTACGGTAGTTCACGGCTGTGGCTACCTCTGTGTCTGCAGTCGGCAGGCAGTCCATAATTGTATACTAGTATCCATCTCCATTGGTTACCTGAGGTGCCTTTTAGTTGTGCCTATTAAAATATGGAGAACAAAAATGTTGAGGTTCCAAAATTAGGGAAAGATCAAGATCCACTTCCACCTCGTGCTGAAGCTGCTGCCACTAGTCATGGCCGAGACGATGAAATGCCAGCAACGTCGTCTGCCAAGGCCGATGCCCAATGTCATAGTACAGAGCATGTCAAATCCAAAACACCAAATATCAGAAAAAAAAGGACTCCAAAACCTAAAATAAAATTGTCGGAGGAGAAGCGTAAACTTGCCAATATGCCATTTACCACACGGAGTGGCAAGGAACGGCTGAGGCCCTGGCCTATGTTCATGGCTAGTGGTTCAGCTTCACATGAGGATGGAAGCACTCAGCCTCTCGCTAGAAAAATGAAAAGACTCAAGCTGGCAAAAGCAGCACAGCAAAGAACTGTGCATTCTTCGAAATCCCAAATCCACAAGGAGAGTCCAATTGTGTCGGTTGCGATGCCTGACCTTCCCAACACTGGACGTGAAGAGCATGCGCCTTCCACCATTTGCACGCCCCCTGCAAGTGCTGGAAGGAGCACCCGCAGTCCAGTTCCTGATAGTCAGATTGAAGATGTCAGTGTTGAAGTACACCAGGATGAGGAGGATATGGGTGTTGCTGGCGCTGGGGAGGAAATTGACCAGGAGGATTCTGATGGTGAGGTGGTTTGTTTAAGTCAGGCACCCGGGGAGACACCTGTTGTCCGTGGGAGGAATATGGCCGTTGACATGCCAGGTGAAAATACCAAAAAAATCAGCTCTTCGGTGTGGAGGTATTTCACCAGAAATGCGGACAACAGGTGTCAAGCCGTGTGTTCCCTTTGTCAAGCTGTAATAAGTAGGGGTAAGGACGTTAACCACCTCGGAACATCCTCCCTTATACGTCACCTGCAGCGCATTCATAATAAGTCAGTGACAAGTTCAAAAACTTTGGGTGACAGCGGAAGCAGTCCACTGACCAGTAAATCCCTTCCTCTTGTAACCAAGCTCACGCAAACCACCCCACCAACTCCCTCAGTGTCAATTTCCTCCTTCCCCAGGAATGCCAATAGTCCTGCAGGCCATGTCACTGGCAATTCTGACGAGTCCTCTCCTGCCTGGGATTCCTCCGATGCATCCTTGCGTGTAACGCCTACTGCTGCTGGCGCTGCTGTTGTTGCCGCTGGGAGTCGATGGTCATCCCAGAGGGGAAGTCGTAAGCCCACTTGTACTACTTCCAGTAAGCAATTGACTGTTCAACAGTCCTTTGCGAGGAAGATGAAATATCACAGCAGTCATCCTACTGCAAAGCGGATAACTGAGGCCTTGACAACTATGTTGGTGTTAGACGTGCGTCCGGTATCCGCCGTTAGTTCACAGGGAACTAGACAATTTATTGAGGCAGTGTGCCCCCGTTACCAAATACCATCTAGGTTCCACTTCTCTAGGCAGGCGATACCGAGAATGTACACGGACGTCAGAAAAAGACTCACCAGTGTCCTAAAAAATGCAGTTGTACCCAATGTCCACTTAACCACGGACATGTGGACAAGTGGAGCAGGGCAGGGTCAGGACTATATGACTGTGACAGCCCACTGGGTAGATGTATGGACTCCCGCCGCAAGAACAGCAGCGGCGGCACCAGTAGCAGCATCTCGCAAACGCCAACTCTTTCCTAGGCAGGCTACGCTTTGTATCACCGCTTTCCAGAATACGCACACAGCTGAAAACCTCTTACGGCAACTGAGGAAGATCATCGCGGAATGGCTTACCCCAATTGGACTCTCCTGTGGATTTGTGGCATCGGACAACGCCAGCAATATTGTGTGTGCATTAAATATGGGCAAATTCCAGCACGTCCCATGTTTTGCACATACCTTGAATGTGGTGGTGCAGAATTTTTTAAAAAACGACAGGGGCGTGCAAGAGATGCTGTCGGTGGCCAGAAGAATTGCGGGACACTTTCGGCGTACAGGCACCACGTACAGAAGACTGGAGCACCACCAAAAACTACTGAACCTGCCCTGCCATCATCTGAAGCAAGAAGTGGTAACGAGGTGGAATTCAACCCTCTATATGCTTCAGAGGTTGGAGGAGCAGCAAAAGGCCATTCAAGCCTATACAATTGAGCACGATATAGGAGGTGGAATGCACCTGTCTCAAGTGCAGTGGAGAATGATTTCAACGTTGTGCAAGGTTCTGATGCCCTTTGAACTTGCCACACGTGAAGTCAGTTCAGACACTGCCAGCCTGAGTCAGGTCATTCCCCTCATCAGGCTTTTGCAGAAGAAGCTGGAGGCATTGAAGAAGGAGCTAAAAGGGAGCGATTCCGCTAGGCATGTGGGACTTGTGGATGCAGCCCTTAATTCGCTTAACAAGGATTCACGGGTGGTCAATCTGTTGAAATCAGAGCACTACATTTTGGCCACCGTGCTCGATCCTAGATTTAAAGCCTACCTTGGATCTCTCTTTCCGGCAGACACAAGTCTGCTGGGGTTGAAAGACCTGCTGGTGACAAAATTGTCAAGTCAAGCGGAACGCGACCTGTCAACATCTCCTCCTTCACATTCTCCCGCAACTGGGGGTGCGAGGAAAAGGCTCAGAATTCCGAGCCCACCCGCTGGCGGTGATGCAGGGCAGTCTGGAGCGACTGCTGATGCTGACATCTGGTCCGGACTGAAGGACCTGACAACGATTACGGACATGTCGTCTACTGTCACTGCATATGATTCTCTCAACATTGATAGAATGGTGGAGGATTATATGAGTGACCGCATCCAAGTAGGCACGTCACACAGTCCGTACTTATACTGGCAGGAAAAAGAGGCAATTTGGAGGCCCTTGCACAAACTGGCTTTATTCTACCTAAGTTGCCCTCCCACAAGTGTGTACTCCGAAAGAGTGTTTAGTGCCGCCGCTCACCTTGTCAGCAATCGGCGTACGAGGTTACATCCAGAAAATGTGGAGAAGATGATGTTCATTAAAATGAATTATAATCAATTCCTCCGCGGAGACATTGACCAGCAGCAATTGCCTCCACAAAGTACACAGGGAGCTGAGATGGTGGATTCCAGTGGGGACGAATTGATAATCTGTGAGGAGGGGGATGTACACGGTGATATATCGGAGGGTGAAGATGAGGTGGACATCTTGCCTCTGTAGAGCCAGTTTGTGCAAGGAGAGATTAATTGCTTCTTTTTTGGGGGGGGTCCAAACCAACCCGTCATATCAGTCACAGTCGTGTGGCAGACCCTGTCACTGAAATGATGGGTTGGTTAAAGTGTGCATGTCCTGTTTTGTTTATACAACATAAGGGTGGGTGGGAGGGCCCAAGGACAATTCCATCTTGCACCTCTTTTTTCTTTTCTTTTTCTTTGCATCATGTGCTGATTGGGGAGGGTTTTTTGGAAGGGACATCCTGCGTGACACTGTAGTGCCACTCCTAGATGGGCCCGGTGTTTGTGTCGGCCACTAGGGTCGCTAATCTTACTCACACAGTCAGCTACCTCATTGCGCCTCTTTTTTTCTTTGCGTCATGTGCTGTTTGGGGAGGGTTTTTTGGAAGGGACATCCTGCGTGACACTGCAGTGCCACTCCTAGATGGGCCCGGTGTTTGTGTCGGCCACTAGGGTCGCTAATCTTACTCACACAGCTACCTCATTGCGCTTCTTTTTTTCTTTGCGTCATGTGCTGTTTGGGGAGGGTTTTTTGGAAGGGACATCCTGCGTGACACTGCAGTGCCACTCCTAGATGGACCCGGTGTTTGTGTCGGCCACTAGGGTCGCTAATCTTACTCACACAGCTACCTCATTGCGCCTCTTTTTTTCTTTGCGTCATGTGCTGTTTGGGGAGGGTTTTTTGGAAGGGCCATCCTGCGTGACACTGCAGTGACACTCCTAGATGGGCCCGGTGTTTGTGTCGGCCACTAGGGTCGCTAATCTTACTCACACAGCTACCTCATTGCGCCTCTTTTTTTCTTTGCGTCATGTGCTGTTTGGGGAGTGTTTTTTGGAAGGGCCATCCTGAGTGACACTGCAGTGACACTCCTAGATGGGCCAGGTGTTTGTGTCGGCCACTAGGGTCGCTTATCTTACTCACACAGCTACCTCATTGCGCCTCTTTTTTTCTTTGCGTCATGTACTGTTTGGGGAGTGTTTTTTGGAAGGGCCATCCTGAGTGACACTGCAGTGCCACTCCTAGATGGGCCCGGTGTTTGTGTCGGCCACTAGGGTCGCTTATCTTACTCACACAGCGACCTCGGTGCAAATTTTAGGACTAAAAATAATATTGTGAGGTGTGAGGTATTCAGAATAGACTGAAAATGAGTGTAAATTATGGTTTTTGAGGTTAATAATACTTTGGGATCAAAATGACCCCCAAATTCTATGATTTAAGCTGTTTTTTAGTGTTTTTTGAAAAAAACACCCGAATCCAAAACACACCCGAATCCGACAAAAAAAATTCGGTGAGGTTTTGCCAAAACGCGTTCGAACCCAAAACACGGCCGCGGAACCGAACCCAAAACCAAAACACAAAACCCGAAAAATTTCAGGCGCTCATCTCTACTATATACACAGAAACATTGATTTTTACTGCAGGCATTAGGGTTAGTTTAGGCGTATGAGTTAGGGTCAGGGCCAGCAACAGAAATCTTGGGGCCCAGTACACCGATATCTCTGGGGCCCCCTCAACCCCCCTTAACTTGGCAGAGGGATCTTTAAAAAAAATGGAGCCTTTAACTCAGACCGTCAGTGAGCCCGGCAGGAGGTTTTTATATTGTGCTATCCAGCTCTTTCGGTGGCGGTGGCAGGGACATACAGAAAAGCACCAGCGCAGCGACATGCATAATGATGGCAATACAGTATGGAGTTTAAAAATGGAATGTATCAAGAAAACTGTGCTGGTAGTGTAAAAACACCTACAGCATCTGGTGTTCCCAAGCGGTCTACCATCCATGTATTAACCAAGCCCAATACTGCTTTGCTTCCTAGATCAGATGAGATTGGGCATATCCAGTGTGGTGTGGCTGTAGATTTGCTTGGTAGTTTCTGTTAGAGCTCTTCTACTTCTAACTACTGGTTACTAGTGATGAGCGGGTTCGGTTTCTCGGAAACCGAACCCCCCCGAACTTCAGCCTTTTTACACGGGTCCGAGACGTGCTCGGATTCTCCCGTGTGGCTCGGATAAACCGAGCGCGCCCGAACGTCATCATCCCGCTGTCGGATTCTCGCGAGATTCGGATTCTATATAAGCAGCCGCGCGTCGCCGCCATTTTCACACGTGCATTGAGATTGATAGGGAGAGGACGTGGCTGGCGTCCTCTCCGTTATAGTCATAATAGAAAAGACTAAGAGTGACATTGTTATAATTGTGGGGAGGATTGGGGACGGGGAGCAGCTGTTAGGAGTACAGTGCAGGGTTTTGCTGATAGTAGTGAGTGTGACCACCAGTTTAATCCGTTCTCTGCCTGAAAAAAATGCTCCATACCATATCTGTGCTCAGTGTGCTGCATGATATATCTGTGCTGAGTGCACTGCTCACACTGCCTAATTGTGGGGACTGGGGAGCAGTTATAGCAGGAGTGCAGTGCACAGTTTTGCTGACAGTGACCACCAGTCCAGTATACGTTTGTCTGCCTGAAAAACACTCCTGTGGTGGCTTTTTTTCTTTATACTAGTAGTTTAGCAGTCTGCTGACAGTGTCCACCAGGTCCATTTATTATACAGTATATTATATATATATAGCAGTACGGTAGGCCACGGCTGTACCTACCTCTGTGTCGTCACTCGTCGTCCATAAGTAATAATAGTATACTATCCATCCATCTACATTGTATACCTGTGGTGGCTTTTTTTTCTTCATACTAGTTTAGCAGTCTGCTGACAGTGTCCACCAGGTCCGTTATTATTATTCTGTATACATTATATATATAGCAGTATGGTAGGCCACGGCTGTACCTACCTCTGTGTCGTCACTCGTCGTCCATAAGTAATAATAGTATACTATCCATCCATCTACATTGTATACCTGTGGTGGCTTTTTTTTCTTCATACTAGTTTAGCAGTCTGCTGACAGTGTCCACCAGGTCCGTTATTATTATTCTGTATATATTATATATATAGCAGTATGGTAGGCCACGGATGTACCTACCTCTGTGTCGTCACTCGTCGTCCATAAGTAATAATAGTATACTATCCATCCATCTACATTGTATACCTGTGGTGGCTTTTTTTTCTTCATACTAGTTTAGCAGTCTGCTGACAGTGTCCACCAGGTCCGTTATTATTATTCTGTATATATTATATATATATAGCAGTACGGTAGGCCACGGCTGTACCTACCTCTGTGTCGTCACTCGTCGTCCATAAGTAATAATAGTATACTATCCATCCATCTACATTGTATACCTGTGGTGGCTTTTTTTTCTTCATACTAGTTTAGCAGTCTGCTGACAGTGTCCACCAGGTCCGTTATTATTATTCTGTATACATTATATATATAGCAGTACGGTAGGCCACGGCTGTACCTACCTCTGTGTCGTCACTCGTCGTCCATAAGTAATAATAGTATACTATCAATCCATCTACATTGTATACCTGTGGTGGCTTTTTTTTCTTCATACTAGTTTAGCAGTCTGCTGACAGTGTCCACCAGGTCAGTTATTATTATTCTGTATATATTATATATATAGCAGTACGGTAGGCCACGGATGTACCTACCTCTGTGTCGTCACTCGTCCTCCATAAGTAATAATAGTATACTATCCATCCATCTACATTGTATACCTGTGGTGGCTTTTTTTTCTTCATACTAGTTTAGCAGTCTGCTGACAGTGTCCACCAGGTCCGTTATTATTATTCTGTATATATTATATATATATATAGCAGTACGGTAGGCCACGGCTGTACCTACCTCTGTGTCGTCACTCGTCGTCCATAAGTAATAATACTATACTATCCATCCATCTACATTGTATACCTGTGGTGGCTTTTTTTTCTTCATACTAGTTTAGCAGTCTGCTGACAGTGTCCACCAGGTCCGTTATTATTATTCTGTATATATTATATATATAGCAGTACGGTAGGCCACGGCTGTACCTACCTCTGTGTCGTCACTCGTCGTCCATAAGTAATAATAGTATACTATCCATCCATCTACATTGTATACATGTGGTGGCTTTTTTTTCTTCATACTAGTTTAGCAGTCTGCTGACAGTGTCCACCAGGTCCATTTATTATACAGTATATTATATATATAGCAGTACGGTAGGCCACGGCTGTACCTACCTCTGTGTCGTCACTCGTCGTCCATAAGTAATAATACTATACTGTCCATCCATCTACATTGTATACCTGTGGTGGCTTTTAGTTGTGCGCAAAATATGGAGAACAAAAATGTGGAGGTTAAAAAAATAGGGAAAGATCAAGATCCACTTTCACCTCGTGCTGAAGCTGCTGCCACTAGTCATGGCCGAGACGATGAAATGCCATCAACGTCGTCTGCCAAGGCCGATGCCCAATGTCATAGTACAGAGCATGTAAAATCCAAAACACAAAAGATCAGTAAAATGACCCAAAAATCAAAATTAAAAGCGTCTGAGGAGAAGCGTAAACTTGCCAATATGCCATTTACGACACGGAGTGGCAAGAAACGGCTGAGGCCCTGGCCTATGTTCATGGCTAGTGGTTCAGCTTCACATGAGGATGGAAGCACTCAGCTTCTCGCTAGAAAAATGAAAAGACTTAAGCTGGCAAAAGCACAGCAAAGAACTGTGCGTTCTTCGAAATCACAAATCCCCAAGGAGAGTCCAATTGTGTTGGTTGCGATGCCTGACCTTCCCAACACTGGACGGGAAGAGCTTGCGCCTTCCACCATTTGCACGCCCCCTGCAAGTGCTGGAAGGAGCACCAGCAGTCCAGTTCCTGATAGTCAAATTGAAGATGTCAGTGTTGAAGTACACAAGGATGAGGATATGGGTGTTGCTGGCGCTGGGGAGGAAATTGACAAGGAGGATTCTGATAGTGAGGTGGTTTGTTTAAGTCAGGCACCCGGAGAGACACCTGTTGTCCGTGGGAGGAATATGGCCATTGACATGCCTGGTCAAAATACAAAAAAAATCAGCTCTTCGGTGTGGAATTATTTCATAACAAATGCGGACAACAGGTGTCAAGCCGTGTGTTGCCTTTGTCAAGCTGTAATAAGTAGGGGTAAGGACGTTAACCACCTCAGAACATCCTCCCTTATACGTCACCTGCAGCGCATTCATAATAAGTCAGTGACAAGTTCAAAAACTTTGGGTGACAGCGGAAGCAGTCCACTGACCACTAAATCTGTAACCAAGCTCCTGCAAACCACACCACCAACTCCCTCAGTGTCCTCCTTACCCAGGAAAGCCAATAGTCCTGCAGGCCATGTCACTGGCAAGTCTGACGAGTCCTCTCCTGCCTGGGATTCCTCCGATGCATCCTTGAGTGTAACGCCTACTGCTGCTGGCGCTGCTGTTGTTGCTGCTGGGAGTCGATCGGCATCCCAGAGGGGAAGTCGGAAGACCACTTGTACTACTGTACTTCCAGTAAGCAATTGACTGTCCAACAGTCCAAAGCGGATAACTGAGGCCTTGGCAGCCTGGGCGGTGAGAAACGTGGTTCCGGTATCCATCGTTACTTCAGAGGCAACTATAGACTTGATTGAGGTACTGTGTCCCCGGTACCAAATACCATCTAGGTTCCATTTCTCTAGGCAGGCGATACCGAGAATGTACACAGACCTCAGAAAAAGAGTCACCAGTGTCCTAAAAAATGCAGTTGTACCCAATGTCCACTTAACCACGGACATGTGGTCAAGTGGAGCAGGGCAGACTCAGGACTACATGACTGCGACAGCCCACTGGGTAGATGTATTGCCTCCCGCTGCAAGAACAGCAGCGGCGGCACCAGTAGCAGCATCTCGCAAATGCCAACTCGTTCCTAGGCAGGCTACGCTTTGTATCACCGCTTTCCAGAATACTCACACAGCTGAAAACCTCTTACGGCAACTGAGGAAGATCATTGCAGAATGGCTTACCCCAATTGGACTCTCCTGGGGATTTGTGGCATCAGACAACGCCAGCAATATTGTGCGTGCATTACATCTGTGCAAATTCCAGCACGTCCCATGTTTTGCACATACCTTGAATTTGGTGGTGCAGAATTATTTAAAAAACGACAGGGGCGTGCAAGAGATGCTGTTGGTGGCCTAAAGAATTGCGGGCCACTTTCGGCGTACAGGCACCGCATACAGAAGACTGGAGCGCCACCAAAAACACCTGAACCTGCCCTGCCATCATCTGAAGCAAGAGGTGGTAACAAGGTGGAATTCAACCCTCTATATGCTTCAGAGGATGGAGGAGCAGCAAAAGGCCATTCAAGCCTATACATCTGCCCATGATATAGGCAAAGGAGGTGGAATGCACCTGTCTCAAGCGCAGTGGAGAATGATTTCAACGTTGTGCAAGGTTCTGCAACCTTTTGAACTTGCCACACGTGAAGTCAGTTCAGACACTGCCAGCCTGAGTCAGATCATTCCCCTCATCAGGCTTTTGCAGAAGAAGCTGGAGGCATTGAAGGAGGAGCTAAAATAGAGCGATTCCGCTAGGCATGTGGGACTTGTGGATGGAGCCCTTAATTTGCTTAACCAGGATTCACGGGTGGTCAATCTGTTGAAATCAGAGCACTACATTTTGGCCACCGTGCGCGATCCTAGATTTAAAACCTACGTTGTATCTCTCTTTCCGGCAGACACAAGTCTGCAGAGGTTCAAAGACCTGCTGGTGAGAAAATTGTCAAGTCAAGCGGAACGCGACCCGTCAACATCTCCTCCTTCACATTCTCCCGCAACTGGGAGTGCGAGGAAAAGGCTAAGAATTCTGAGCCCACACGCTGGCGGTGATGCAGGGCAGTCTGGAGCGAGTGCTGACATCTGGTCCGGACTGAAGGACCTGCCAACGATTACTGACATGTTGTCTACTGTCACTGCATATGATTCTGTCACCATTGAAAGAATGGTGGAGGATTATATGAGTGACCACATCCAAGTAGGCACGTCAGGCAGTCCGTACGTATACTGGCAGGAAAAAGAGGCAATTTGGAGGCCCTTGCAGAAACTGGCTTTATTCTACCTAAGTTGCCCTCCCTCCAGTGTGTACTCCGAAAGAGTGTTTAGTGCCGCCGCTCACCTAGTCAGCAATCGGCGTACGAGGTTACTTCCAGAAAATGTGGAGAAGATGATGTTCATTAAAATGAATTATAATCAATTCCTCCGTGGAGACATTCACCAGCAGCAATTGCCTCCAGAAAGTACACGGAGACCTGAGATGGTGGATTCCAGTGGGGACGAATTAATAATCTGTGAGGAGGGGGATGTACACAGTGAAAGGGGTGATGAATCGGACGATGATGATGAGGTGGACATCTTGCCTCTGTAGAGCCAGTTTGTGCAAGGATAGATTGATTGCTTCTTTTTTGGTGGGGGCCCAAACCAACCAGTCATTTCAGTCACAGTCGTGTGGCAGACCCTGTCGCTGAAATGATGGGTTCCTTAAAGTGTGCATGTCCTGTTTATACAACATAAGGGTGGGTGGGAGGGCCCAAGGACAATTCCATCTTGCACCTCTTTTTTCTTTCATTTTTCTTTGCGTCATGTGCTGTTTGGGGAGTATTTTATTGAAGGGCCATCCTGCGTCACGCAGTGCCACTCCTAGATGGGCCAGGTGTTTGTGTCGGCCACTTGGGTCGCTTATCTTAGTCACACAGCGACCTTGGTGCGCCTCTTTTTTTCTTTGCGTCATGTGCTGTTTGGGGTAGTATTTTTTTGAAGGGCCATCCTGCGTGACACTGCAGTGCCACTCCTAGATGGGCCAGGTGTTTGTGTCGGCCACTTGGGTCGCTTATCTTAGTCACACAGCGACCTTGGTGCGCCTCTTTTTTTCTTTGCGTCATGTGCTGTTTGGGGAGTATTTTTTTGAAGGGCCATCCTGCGTGACACTGCAGTGCCACTCCTAGATGGGCCAGGTGTTTGTGTCGGCCACTTGGGTCGCTTATCTTAGTCACACAGCGACCTTGGTGCGCCTCTTTTTTTCTTTGCGTCATGTGCTGTTTGGGGAGTATTTTTTTGAAGGGCCATCCTGCGTGACACTGCAGTGCCACTCCTAGATGGGCCAGGTGTTTGTGTCGGCCACTAGGGTCGCTTATCTTAGTCACACAGCTACCTAATTGCGCCTCTTTTTTTCTTTGCGTCATGTGCTGTTTGGGGAGTATTTTTTTGAAGGGCCATTCTGCGTGACACTGCAGTGCCACTCCTAGATGGGCCAGGTGTTTGTGTCGGCCACTTGGGTCGCTTATCTTAGTCACACAGCTACCTCATTGCGCCTCTTTTTTTCTTTGCGTCATGTGCTGTTTGGGGAGTATTTTTTTGAAGGGCCATCCTGCGTGACACTGCAGTGCCACTCCTAGATGGGCCAGGTGTTTGTGTCGGCCACTTGGGTCGCTTATCTTAGTCACACAGCTACCTCATTGCGCCTCTTTTTTTCTTTGCGTCATGTGCTGTTTGGCGAGTATTTTTTTGAAGGGCCATCCTGCGTGACACTGCAGTGCCACTCCTAGATGGGCCAGGTATTTGTGTCGGCCACTTGGGTCGCTTAGCTTAGTCACACAGCTACCTCGGTGCAAATTTTTAGGACTAAAAATAATATTGTGAGGTGTTCAGAATAGACTGAAAATGAGTGGAAATTATGGTTATTGAGGTTAATAATACTTTGGGATCAAAATGACCCCCAAATTCTATGATTTAAGCTGTTTTTTAGGGTTTTTTGAAAAAAACACCCGAATCCAAAACACACCCGAATCCGACAAAAAAAATTTGGTGAGATTTTGCCAAAACGCGTTCGAACCCAAAACACGGCCGCGGAACCGAACCCAAAACCAAAACATAAAACCCGAAAAATTTCCGGTGCACATCACTACTGATTACATAAATGAATAAGTTTAAAAATGGAATGTATCAAGAAAACAGTACTGGTAGTATAAAAACACATACAGCACCTGGTATTCCCAGGTGGTTTCCCATCCAAGAACTAACCAGGCCCAGCACTGCTTCGCTTCTAACATCAGATGAGATTGGGCATATCCAGTGTGGTGTGGCTGTAGATGAGCTGGTGATTTCTGTTAGAGTTCTTATACTTCTAATTACTGCTACATAAATGAATAGGTTTAACAATGGAATGTATCAAGAAAACGGTGTTGGTAGCATAAAAAAGGAAAAGCTGTCCTGTTCAAGTGCATTTTTCTCCCAAACTAAAGAGTCTAGAAAGATAATTTAAAGTATTATGTTAGGCCTTAATCTACAAAGCATTGCCCTGAGTTTACCACTGTGTATGTCATTGCAGAGGAAAGATATTGGAAAGGAAAAGATGTCCTGTTCAAGTACATTTTTCTCCCAAGGAAAAGCTGTCCTGGTCAAGTGCATTACTGTTTAAGCACCCAAAAGCATCAGGTTTAGACATGAAAGCGGTTAAATCCAACTAAAATACCACCCACAACACTTAAAGTACTGTTTTGGTGCTGAAGAGACAGTGGGGGACTGAGGCAGGGGTGACGGCGATAGTGGGTGACTGAGGAAGGGGGTGACAGGGAGATAGTGGGTTACTGGGGGGGGGTGATAGGAAGGGTTTTGGGGAAGTAAGTGGGTGACTGAGGCAGGGATGACAGGGATAGTAAATGACTGGGGCAGGGGTGATAGGGAGATAGTGGGTGAGTGTGGCAGGGGTGACAGGGACAGTGGGTGACTGAGGCAGGGGTGACAGGGATAGTGGCTGACTGAGGCAGGGGTAACTGGGAGGTAGTGGGTGACTGAGGCAGTGGTGACAGATATTGGGTGACTGAGGCAGGGGTAATAGGGAGATGGATGGTGACTAAGGAAGGGGTGACAGGGATAGTGGGTGACTGAGAAAGGAGTGAAAGGGATAGTGAGTGTTTGTGGCAGGGGTGACAGATAGTGGGTGACAGTGGTTGACTGAGGCAGGGGTGACAGAAATACTGGTTGACTGAGGCAGAGGTGACAGAAATACTGGTTTACTGAAGCAGGGGTGACTGGTATAGTGGGTGACTGAGGCAGGGGTGACAGGTATAGTGGTTGACGGAGGCAGCGGTGACTGGGAGATAGAGGGTAAATGAGGCATGGGTGACAGGGAAAGTGGGTGACTCAGGCCAGGGGTGATAGGCAGATAGTGGGCAGCACATCCCCACCTCACTCACAGCAGCACATCCCTGCCTCACTCACAGCAGCACATCCCTGCCTCACTCACAGCAGCACATCCCTGCCTCACTCACAGCAGCACATCCCTGCCTCACTGGCAGCAGCACATCCCTGCCTCACTGGCAGCAGCACATCCCTGCCTTACTGACAGCTGTATATAGGGCCTAATTCAGACCTGATCTCTGCTGTGCATATTCACACAACGTGCGATAAGGTCTGAACTGCGCATGCGTTGGTGCCGCAGTGCGCCGGTGAATGCAAGAGATGCGATCGGCATCTCTACCCAGTGATCTCTTCTGCCCGATTGACAGGCAGAGGCGGTCACTGGGTGGGAGGGGTCGGGCCTGCGGCATTGTGCCGCCGTTTTGGGGGCGCGGTCCGTGCAACAGACGTGCCCGGACCCTGTGTGGGCGGGCCGCGGTGGCTGCATGACCCGGACAGCAGTAGCTGCTCTGGTAGGGAGCTACTCGTCAAGTACAAAAGCATTGCCGCTGTGCAATGCTTTTGTACTTGTGCCAGGGGGGGAGGGGGGCTAGGGCCTGACATCGCCCCACTTGTTTGAGTAACTGATTGTAGCCATACAAAATTTTGCATGGCTACGATCAGGTCTGAAGTAGGCCCATAGATAGATATATAAAAGAGTAAAGTAAAGTGCACACTACTGAGTATATTTAAAAACTTTACTCCACAATAAATGCTCACTTACTGTACATCATAGATTCAAATAACTTGGAGCGGTGTCTGATGTTACCACGTCACCTTCGGCAAGCTGCACCCAACATGTTTTGTTGTTAATCCGACTTCGTTGCAGGGGTGTTTAATCTGTCAGAACATACAGAGTATAAATAGCATAACAACAACCCATACTGTACAGGTTCTATATGGTTACCCACTGGAACACGGTGAGATAATAAGATTTTAAACCTACCGGTAAATCTTTTTCTCCTAGTCCGTAGAGGATGCTGGGGACTCCGTAAGGACCATGGGGTATAGACGGGCTTCGCTAGAGACATGGGCACTATAAAGAACTTTTAGTGTGGGTGTGCACTGGCTTCTCCCTCTATGCCCCTCCTCCAGACCTCAGTTAGAAAACTGTGCCCAGAGGAGATGGTCAATGCAAGGAAAGGATTCTGCAAATCTAAGGGCAAGATTCATACCAGCCCACACCAATCATACCATATAACCTGGAATATAAGTAACCAGTTAACAGTATGAACAAAACACAGCATCAGTCAAAGACCGATTGCAACCCTTATGTAAGCAACAACTACATACAAGTCTTGCAGAGTAAGTCCGCACTGGGACAGGAGCCCAGCATCCTCTACGGACTAGGAGAAAAAGATTTACCGGTAGGTTTAAAATCTTATTTTTTCTTACGTCCTAGAGCAGGGCTGGCCAAACCGGTCCTCGAGATCTACCAACAGTGCATGTTTTCCAGGCCTCCTGGAGATCTGTAGAATTGTCAGTTAGGAATGAATGAAACTTAATTAGTAATGACTACACCTGTGCACCAGCTAGGTAGTCTGGAAAATGTGAACTGTTGGTAGATCTCGAGGACCGGTTTGGCCAGCCCTGTCCTAGAGGATGCTGGGGACTCCGTAAGGACCATGGGGTTTATACCAAAGCTCCAAACCGGGCGGGAGAGTGCGGATGACTCTGCAGCACCGATTGAGCAAACGCAAGGTCCTCATCAGCCATGGTATCAAACTTGTAGAATTTAGCAAAAGTGTTTAAACCCAACCAAGTAGCTGCTCGGCACAACTGTAAAGCCGAGACGCCTCGGGCAGCCGCCCAAGAAGAGCCCACCTTCCTAGTGGAATGGGCCTTTACCGAATTTGGTAACGGCAATCCAGCCGTAGAATGAGCCTGCTGAATCGTGTTACAGATCCAGCGAGCAATAGTCTGCTTTGAAGCAGGCGCGCCAACTTTGTTGGCTGCATACAGGACAAACAGAGCCTCTGTTTCTCTAACGTCCTAGTGGATGCTGGGGACTCTGTAAGGACCATGGGGAATAGACGGGCTCCGCAGGAGACATGGGCACTTTAAGAAAGAATTTAGATTCTGGTGTGCTCTGGCTCCTCCCTCTATGTCCCTCCTCCAGACCTCAGTTTGAATCTGTGCCCGGATGAGCTGGGTGCTGTTTAGTGAGCTCTCCTGAGCTTGCTATAAGAAAGTATTTTGTTAGGTTTTTTTATTTTCAGGGAGCTCTGCTGGCAACAGACTCCCTGCATCGTGGGACTGAGGGGAGAGAAGCAGCCCTATTCTCTGCAGATAGGTCCTGCTTCTTAGGCTACTGGACACCATTAGCTCCAGAGGGATCGTACACAGGATCTCACCCTCGTCGTCCGGAGCCGTGCCGCCGTCCCCCTCGCAGAGCCGGAAGGCAGAAGCCGGGTGAAAGAAGCAAGAAGACTTCGAAATCGGCGGCAGAAGACTCCAGTCTTCACTGAGGTAGCGCACAGCACTGCAGCTGTGCGCCATTGCTCCCACACTACACCCACATATTCCGGTCACTGTAAGGGTGCAGGGCGCAAGGGGGGGGGGGGGGGGGGGCGGCGCTCTGGGCAGCAAATAGAGACCTCTTTGGCAAAAGTTTGCATATATACAGTTGGGCACTGTATATATGTATGAGCCCCTGCCAAAAATTGTACATGAAAGCGGGACAGAAGCCCGCCGTCGAGGGGGTGAGGCTTCTTCCTCAGCACTCACCAGCGCCATGTTTTTTCTCCACAGCACCGCTGAGAGGAAGCTCCCCAGCCTCTCCCCTGCAGATACACAGTAGAAGAGGGTAAAAAGAGAGGGGGGGCACATAATTAGGCGCAAAAATCAATATAAACAGCAGCTACTGGGTTAACATTAAGTTACTGTGTTATTCCAGGGTTAATAGCGCTGGGGTGTGTGCTGGCATACTCTCTCTCTGTCTCTCCAAAGGGCCTTATGGGGGAATTGTCTTCAAATGAGCATTCCCTGAGTGTGTGGTGTGTCGGTACGTGTGTGTCGACATGTCTGAGGTAAAAGGCTCCCCTAAGGAGGAGATGGAGCAAATATGTGTGTGAGAGGGTGTCTCCGTCGACAATGCCGACACCTGTTTGGATATGTGTAATTAAGTGCTAAGGTGAATTTATTGCACAAAAGATTAGAGAACAGACAGGGAATCTACCCATGTCTGTCCCTATGTCGCAGAGACCTTCAGAGTCTCTCCATGATCACTATCCAAAAATAATAGACACTGATATCGACACGGAGTCTGACTCCAGTGTCGACTACGATAATGCAAAGTTACAGCCAAAATGGCAGAAAATTCAATATATGATTATTGTAATAAAAGATGATTTGCATATCACTGATGACTCATCTGTCCCTGACACAAGGGTATACATGTTTAGGGGAAGAAAGCTGAGGTAAATTTCCCTCCTCTCATGATGAAAAAGAGCGGGAATCTCCAGACAAGAGACTGCAGTTTCCCACAAAGAATTCTCAGGGAGTATCCTTTCCCCACTAGGGCCAGGATACGATGGGAATCTTCCCCTAGGGTGTCACGTTTGCTCAAAAGGTAGCCCTGATGTAACAGCTATTCTCAGGGATCCCACAGATAGCGTGCACATTCTGGTACACTACTCAGACCGGCGATTGTGTCGGCATGGGTTTATAGCGCTGTGGCAGCGTGGACAGGTACCTTATCAGCAGAGATAGAGACCCTAGTATGTGTGTATATATTAAAGATGCTGTCTTAAGATATATATATATATATATATATATATATAACATGCCCAAAGAGACATGAGTCTACTGGGTCCTAGAGTCAAAGCTATGTCGACTTCTGCTTGACGTGTCCTGTAGAATATGCAATGGACAGATGATGCCGAGTTAAGAGGCATATGGAAGGCTGAGGATTGTGTGGAGAAGGGTTCTCGGACCTGGTCTCCACAGCTATAGCTAGTAATTCTGATATTTTGCCTTATATTCCTGCACAGCCTAGGAAAGCACGACATTATCAAATGCAGCCTTTCGAACAAGGAAACTAAGTCTGAGGTGCGTCCTTTCTTGCCAGAGGCGAGGGCAGAGGAAAGAAGCTGCACAACACAGCTAGTTCCCAGGAACAGAAGTCCTCCCCAGCCTCTACAAAATCCACTGCATGTCGCTGGGGCTCCACAGGCGGAGCTAGGCCTGGTGGGGGCACGCCTTCGTAAGTTCAGCCACAAGTGGGTTCACTCCCTGTTAGATCCCTGGGCAATAGATATTGTGTCTCAGGGATACAAGCTGGACTTGGAGGAGATGCCCCCTCACCGACGGCCCTGCCGGCTTCCCCCCATGCGAGGGAAACAGTGTTAACTGCAATTCACAAATTGTATCTTCAACAGGTGGTGGTCAAGGTTCCCCTCCTTCAACAAGAAGGGGCTTATTATTCGACCATGTTGTAGTCCCGAAACCAGACGGTTCGGTCAGACCCATATTGAATTTAAAATCCCTGAACATATACCTGAAAAGGTTCAAGTTCAAGATGGAATCGCTAAGAGCGGTCATTGCAAGCCTGAAAAGGGGGAGATTTTATGGTGACTCTGGACATAAAGGATGCATACCTTCATGTCCCCATTTATCCACCTCATCAGGCGTACCTCAGAATTGCGGTACAGGATTGTAATTACCAATTTCAGACGTTGCCGTTTGGTCTCTCCACGGCCCCGAGAATATTCATCAAGGTTATGGCGGAAATGATGGTGCTCCTGCGGAAGCAATGTGTCACTATTATCCCGTACTTGGACGATCTCCTCATAAAAGCGAGATCAAGAGAGCAGTTGCTGAACAGCGTATCACTTTCTCTGGAAGTGTAACGGCAACACGGCTGGATTCTATTTATTCCAAAGTCATCTGCCTCTCCTAGGCATGATCCTAGACACAGACCAGAAAAGGGTTTATCTCCCGATAGAGAGAGCTCAGGAGCTCATGACACTGGTCAGGAATCTATTAAAACCAAAACAGGTGTCAGTGCATCACTGCACTCGAGTCCTGGGAAGGATGGTGGCATCATAGGAGGCCATTCCCTTCGGCAGGTTCCATGCGAGGACCTTCCAATGGTACTTACTGGACAAGTGGTCTGGATCCCATCTTCAGATGCATCGGTTAATCACCCTATCCACCAGGGCCAGGGTGTCTCTCCTGTGGTGGCTGCAGAGTGCTCACCTTCTCGAAGGTCGCAGATTCGGCATTGAGGACTGGGTCCTGGTGACCACGGATGCAAGCCTCCGAGGGTGGGGGGCAGTCACACAGGGAAGAAATTTTCAAGGGCTGTGGTCAAGTCAGGAGACTTGCCTTCACATCAACATCCTGGAACTAAGGGCCATATTCAATGCCCTACGTCAAGCGGAGTCCCTGCTTCGCGACCAACCGGTTCTGATTCAGTCAGACAACATCATCGCAGTGGATCATGTAAATCGCCAAGGCGGCACAAGGAGCAGGGTGGCGATGATAGAAGCCACCAGAATTCTTCGCTGGGCGGAGAATCACGTAAGCGCACTGTCAGCAGTGTTCACTCCGGGAGTGGACAACTGGGAAGCAGACTTCCTCAGCAGGCACGACCTCCACCCGGGAGAGTGGGGACTTCATCAAGAAGTCTTCACGCAGATTGCAAGTCGGTGGGAACTGCCACAGGTGGACATGATGGCATCCTGCCTCAACAAAAAGCTGCAGAGATATTGCGCCAGGTCAAGAGACCCTCAGGCGATAACTGTGGATGCACTGGTGACACCGTGGGTGTACCCGTCGGTCTATATATTTCCCCATCTTCCTCTCATACCCAAGGTGCTGAGAATCATAAGGAAAAGAGGAGTGAGAACAATAATCATTGTTCCGGATTGGCCAAGAAGGACTTGGTATCCAGATCTGCAAGAAATGCTCACAGAGGACCCGTGGCCTCTGCCTCTAGGACAGGACTTAGGGCCCCTGTTGCACGTCTGTTCCAAGACTTACCACGGCTGCGTTTGACGGCATGGCGGTTGAACGCCGGATCCTAGCAGAAAAAGGCATTCCAGGTGAGGTCTTTCCTACGTTGATAGAGGCTAGGAAGGATGTGACGGCTCAACATTATCACCGTATATGGCGAAAATATGTGGCTTGGTGTGAGGCCAGGAATGCTCCTACAGAGGAATTCCAGCTGAGCCTTTTCCTTCACTTCCTACAGTCGGGAGTGACTTTGGGCCTTAAATGGGGTTCCATTAAGGTTCAGATTTCGCCCTTATCCATTTTCTTTCAAAAAGAACTGGCTTCTCTGCCTGAAGTTCAGACGTTTGTAAAGGGAGTGCTGCATATTCAGCCCCCTTTTGTGCCTCCAGTGGCACCTTGGGATCTTAACGTGGTGTTGAGTTTCCTGAAATCACACTGGTTTGAACCACTCAAAACGGTGGAAGTAAAATATCTCACGTGGAAGGTGGTCATGCTATTAGCCTTGGCTTCGGCTAGGCGTGTGTCAGAATTGGCGGTTTTGTCACATAAAAGCCCTTATCTGGTTTTCCATGCGGATAGAGCAGAATTGCGGACCCGCCCACAATTTCTGCCGAAAGTGGTTTCATCCTTTCATATAAACCAACCTATTGTGGTGCCTGTGGCTACTACTGACTTGGAGGATTCCGAGTCACTGGATGTAGTCGGGGCTTGGAAGGTTTATGTAGCCAGAACGGCTATGGTCAGGAAAACAGAATCTTTGTTTATCCTGTATGCTTCCAACAAGCTTGGGGCGCCTGCTTCAAAGCAAACTATTGCTCGCTGGATCTGTAACACGATTCAGCAGGCTCATTCTGCGGCTGGGTTGCCGCTGCCTAAATCAGTTAAGGCCCATTCCACAAGGAAGGTGAACTCTCCTTGGATGGCTGCCCGAGGGGTCTCGGCATTACAGCTTTGCTGAGCGGCTACTTGGTCAGGTTCAAACACCTTTGCAAAGTTCTACAAGTTTGATACACTGGCTGAGGAGGACCTTGTGTTTGCTCATTCGGTGCTGCAGAGTCATCCGCACTCTCCCGCCCGTTTGGGAGCTTTGGTATAATCCCCATGGTCCTTACAGAGTCCCCAGCATCCACTAGGACGTTAGAGAAAATAAGATGTTACTTACCGGTAAATCTATTTCTCGTAGTCCATAGTGGATGCTGGGCGCCCGTCCCAAGTGCGGACTTCTTCTGCAATGCTTGTATATAGTTATTGCTTAAATAAGGGTTACGTTATAGTTGCATAAGAGTTTATCTGATGCTCTGTGATTGTTCATACTGTTAACTAGGTAAAGTTATCACAAGTTATACGGTGTGATTGGTGTGGCTGGTATGAGTCTTACCCTGGATTCCCAAAATCCTTTCCTTGTACTGTCAGCTCTTCCGGGCACAGTTTCTCTAACACAGGTCTGGAGGAGGAACATAGAGGGAGGAACCAGAGCACACCAGAATCTAAAATCTTTCTTAAAGTGCCCATGTCTCCTGCGGAACCAGTCTATTCCCCATGGTCCTTACGGAGTCCCCAGCATCCACTACGGACTACGATAAATAGATGTATCGGTAAGTAAAATCTTATTTTTCCTAACTCTAGCTGTCCTGGCTACATAAATCTTTAAGGCCCTGACTACATACAGGGACTTGGAGTCCTCCAAGTCACTCGTAGCCACAGGTACCACAATGGGTTGGTTCATATGAAAGGAAGACACCACCTTAGGCAAAAATTGTGGCTGAGTCCTCAACTCTGCTCTATCCACATGAAAAATCAAGTAGGGGCTCTTGTAAGATAAGGCCGCCAATTCAGACACCCGCCTTGCGGAAGCCAAGGCTAATAACATGACCACCTTCCAGGTGAGAAATTTTAATTCAACCGTTTGAAGGGGTTCAAACCAGTGTGATTTAAGGAACTTTAACACCACGTTAAGGTCCCATGGTGCCACTGGGGGCACAAAAGGAGGCTGGATATGCAGTACTTTACAAAAGTCTGGACTTCTGGGAGAGAAGCCAATTCCTTCTGAAAGAATATAGAAAGGGCCGAAATCTGTACTTTAATGGAGCCTAGCTTCAGGCCCATATCCACTCCCGTCTGTAGGAAGTGGAGAAAACGGCCCAGATGGAAATCTTCCGTAGGAGCTTTCCTGGTTTCACATCAAGAGACATACTTCCTTCAAATACTGTGATAATGTTTCGCCGTCACCTCCTTCTCAGTCTTTATCAGAGTAGGTATGACTTCCTCCGGAATACCTTTCCAAGCTAGGATTCGGCGTTCAACCGACATGCCGTCAAACGTAACTGCGGTAAGTCTTGAAACACGCAGGGCCCCTGCTGCAACAGGGCCTCCCTGAGAGGAAGAGGCTAAGGATCTTCTGTGAGCATTTCCTGAAGATGAGTACCAGGCCCTTTGAGGCCAGTCTGGAACAATTAGTATTGTCTGTACTCTTTTGCGTCTTATGATCCTCAATATTTTTGGGATGAGAGGAAGAGGAGGAAACACATAGACCGACTGAAACACCCATGGTGTCACAAGGGCATCTACTGCTACTGCCTGAGGGTCCCTTGACCTGGCACAATACCTCCAAAGCTTCTTGTTGAGGCATGATGCCATCATGTCTATTTGAGGAATTCCCCAGAGACCCGTTATCTCTGCAAAGACTTCTTGGTGAAGTCCCCACTCTCCTGGATGGAGATCGTGTCTACTGAGGAAGTCTGCTTCCCAGTTGTCCACTCCCGGTATGAAGACAGCTGACAGAGCGCTTACATGATTTTCCACCCATCGAAGAATCTTGGTGGCTTCCGCCATCGCGACTCTGCTCCTCTTCCCGCCTTGGCGGTTTACATGAGCCACGGCTGTGACATTGTCTGATTGAATCAGAACTGGTAGGTTGCAAAGAAGATTCTCTGCTTGCCGGAGGCCGTTGTATATGGCCCTTAATTCCAGCACGTTGATGTGTAGACAAGCCTCTTGGCTTGACCATATTCCCTGAAATTTCTTCCTTGCGTGACTGCTCCCCACCCTCGGAGGCTCGCGTCCGTGGTTACCAGAACCCAGTCCTGAATGCCGAACCTGCGACCCTCTAGAAGGTGAGCACTGTGCAGCCACCATAGTAGAGATACTCTGGCCCTGGGGGACAGTGTTATTTTCTGATGTATCTGTAGATGGGACACAGACCACTTGTCCAGAAGGTCCCACTGAAAAGTCCTCGCATGAAACCTGCCGAAGGGGATGGCCTCGTAGGCTGCCACCATTTTTCCCAGAACTCGAGTGCATTGATGAACTGACACTCTTTTTGGCTTTAGCAGGTCTCGGACCAGGGCCCTCATTCCGAGTTGTTCACTCGCAAGCTGCTTTTAGCAGCATTGCACACGCTAAGCCGCCGCCTACTGGGAGTGAATCCTAGCTTCTTTTGCGATTACACACCTCTTAGCAGTTTCAGAGTAGCTCCACACTTACTCGCCATCTGCGATCAGTTCAGTGCTTGTCGTTCCTGGTTTGACATCACAAACACACCCAGCGTTCGCCCAGACACTCCTCCGTTTCTTCAGCCACTCCTGCGTTTTTCCCAGAAACGGTAGCGTTTTTACTCACACGCCCATAAAACGGCCTGTTTCCGCCCAGAAACACCCACTTCCTGTCAATCACACTCCGATCGCCTGAACGAAGAAAAAGCCGTGAGTAAAATTCCTAACTGCATAGCAAATTTACTTGGCGCAGTCGCAGTGCGAACATTGCGCATGCGCACTAAGCGGAAAATCGCTGCGATGCGAAAAACTTTACCGAGCGAACAACTCGGAATGACCACCCGTGTTCTAGAGATCCTGGGCCTTTTCTGATAGGAGAAAAACCTTCTTCCATTACGTGTCCAGAATCATGCCTAGAAACGATAGTCGAGTCGTTGGAACCAATTGTGACTTTGGCAGATTGAGAATCCAACCGTGCTGTTGGAGCACTCTCAGCAATTGATCTCTTTATCTCGCCTTTATCAGGAGATCTTCCAAGTATGGGATAATTGTGACTCCTTGCTTGCGCAGGAGCACCATCATTTCCGCCATCACCTTGGTGAAAGCCCAAACGGCAACGTCTAAAACTAGTTATGACAGTCCTGTACAGCGAATCTCAGGTACTCCTGATGAGAGGGATATATGGGAACATGAAGGTATGCATCCTTTATGTCTAGTGACACCATAAAATCCCCCCCCCCCCCCCCTTTCCAGGCTGGATATTACAGCTCGGAGCGATTCCATCTTGAATTTAAATTTTTTTCAGGTACAAGTTCAGGGATTTTAAATTTTAAAATGGGTCTGACCGAAGCATCCGGCTTCGGGACCACAAACAGGGTTGAATAATACCCTTTTCCTTGTTTGGCTAGGGGAACCCTGACAATCACTTGCTGCTGGCACAGCGTTTGAATTGCAGCTAACACTAATTCCCTACCTTGGGGAGAAGCTGGTAAGGCCGACTTGAAAATCGGCGAGAGGGCACCTCTTCGAATTCCAGCTTGTAGCCCTGGGAAACAATTTCCATCGCTCAAGGATCCACGTCTGACCGAACCCAGACCTGGCTGAAGAGTTGAAGGCGTGCCCCCACCGGTGCGGACTCCCTTAGGGGAGCCCCAGCGTCATGCGGTTGATTTTGTAGAAGCCGGGGAGGACTTCTGCTCCTGGGAACTAGCCGCAGCAGGTGTTCTTTCCTCTACCCTTACCTCTGGCAAGGAAGGAGGAGCCCCGACCTCTTCTGGACTTTTGCGACCGAAAGGACTGCATCTGATACTGTGGAGTTTTCTTTTGCTGTTGGGGAACAAAGGGCAAAAAAGTAGATTTACCTGCGGTCGCTGTGGAGACCAGGTCCGCGAGCCCCTCCCCAAACAACACTTGTAAGGTAAAACCTCCATATGCTTTTTTGAGTCCGCATCACCCGTCCATTGTCGGGTCCATAAGGCTCGACTCGCAGAAATAGCCATGTCATTGGCTCTAGAACCCAGCAGTCCAATGTCTCTTTGAGCGTCTCTCATATATAAGACTGCGTCCTTAATATGGGCCAAAGTTAGTAAAATGGTCCAGGGTATCAAGGTCAGCTGACAAGGTATCTGTCCAAGCTGCAACTGCGCTACATACCCATGCCGACGCAATTGCCGGCCTGAGCAAAGCACCAGTATACTGTATATATAAATAGACTTCAACGTAGTCTCCTGCCGGCGGTCAGCAGGATCCTTGAGGGCCGCCGTATCCGGAGACTATAGCGCCACCTTCTTAGACAGGCGTGTTAAAGCCTTGTCCACCCTGGGACAGGATACCCAACGTATCCTGTCCTGCGTAGGGAAAGGATACGCCATAATAACTAACTAGTGATGTGCACCGGAAATTTTTCGGGTTTTGGTTTTGGGTTCGGTTCCGCGGCAGTGTTTTGGATTCGGACGCGTTTTGGCAAAACCTCACCGAAATTTTTTTGTCGGATTCGGGTGTGTTTTGGATTCGGGTGTTTTTTTTTCAAAAAACCCTAAAAAAACAGCTTAAATCATAGAATTTGGGGGTCATTTTGATCCCATAGTATTATTAACCTCAATTACCATAATTTCCACTCATTTCCAGTCTATTCTGAACACCTCACACCTCACAATATTATTTTTAGTCCTACAATTTGCACCGAGGTCGCTGGATGGCTAAGCTAAGCGACACAAGTGGCCGACACAAACACCTGGTCCATCTAGGAGTGGCACTGCAGTGTCAGACAGGATGGCACTTCAAAAAAATAGTCCCCAAACAGCACATGATGCAAAGAAAAAAAGAGGCGCACCAAGGTCGCTGTGTGACTAAGCTAAGCGACACAAGTGGCCGACACAAACACCTGGTCCATCTAGGAGTGGCACTGCAGTGTCAGGCAGGATGGCACTTCAAAAAAAATAGTCCCCAAACAGCACATAATGCAAAGAAAAAAAGAGGCGTACCAAGGTCGCTGTGTGACTAAGCTAAGCGACACAAGTGGCCGACACAAACACCTGGCCCATCTTGAAGTGGCACTGCAGTGTCAGGCAGGATGGCACTTAAAAAAAATAGTCCCCAAACAGCACATGATGCAAAGAAAAAAAGAGGCGCACCAAGGTCGCTGTGTGACTAAGCTAAGCGACACAAGTGGCCGACACAAACACCTGGCCCATCTAGGCGTGGCACTGCAGTGTCAAGACAGGATGGCACTTCAAAAAAATTGTCCCCAAACAGCACATGATGCAAAGAAAAAAAGAGGCGCGCCACAGGTATAGAATGTAGATGGATAGTATACTTAATGGCGACACAGAGGTAGGCACAGCAGTGGCCTTCCGTATCGTACTGCTATATATAGTATACTGGTGGACGCTGTGTCGGCAAACTGCAAAACTAAAATGCACCACAGGTATAGAATGTAGATGGATAGTATACTTAATGAAGACACAGAGGTAGGCACAGCAGTGGCCTTCCGTATCGTACTGCTATATATAGTATACTGATGGACACTGTGTCGGCAAACTGCAAAACTAAAATGCACCACAGGTATAGAATGTAGATGGATAGTATACTTAATGACGACACAGAGGTAGGCACAGCAGTGGCCTTCCGTATCGTTCTGCTATATATAGTATACTGATGGACACTGTGTCAGC
This sequence comes from Pseudophryne corroboree, assembly GCF_028390025.1. Classification (NCBI taxonomy): domain Eukaryota; kingdom Metazoa; phylum Chordata; class Amphibia; order Anura; family Myobatrachidae; genus Pseudophryne; species Pseudophryne corroboree. The sequence continues at coordinate 728,061,510 of NC_086444.1, read as the reverse complement.
AAACTGCAAAACTAAAATGCACCACAGGTATAGAATGTAGATGGATAGTATACTTAATGGATGAAGACACAGAGGTAGGTACAGCAGTGCACTCTGCACTGTACTCCTCCTATATAATATTAATTACTGGTGGTCCCCAGTCCCCACAATAATAAAGCAGCACACTGAGCACAGATATGGAGTGTTTTTCAGGCAGACAACGTATACTGGTGGTCACTGTCAGCAAAACTCTGCACTGTACTCCTGCTATAGCACAGATATGGTATGGAGCGTTTTTTTCAGGCAGAGAACGGATAAAAACTGGTGGTCACTTATCAGCAAAACTCTGCACTGTACTCCTAACAGCTGCTCCCCAATCCTCCCCACAATTAAGCAATAAACAACCAATCAAATGTCTACTACAATAAACGGAGAGGACGCCATCCACGTCCTCTCCCTATCATCTCCAATGCACGAGTGAAAATGGCGGCGACGCGCGGCTGCTTATATAGAATCCGAATCTCGCGAGAATCCGACAGCGGGATGATGACGTTCGGGCGCGCTCGGGTTAGCCGAGCAAGGCGGGAAGGTTCGAACCTGCCTCGGACCCATGTAAACAAGGTGAAGTTCGGGGGGGTTCAGTTTCCGAGAAACCGAACCCGCTCATCACTAATAATAACCCTTTTGGGAATCTGCAGTCTCTTATCTGGAGTTTCCCAAGCTTTTTCAAATAACTCATTAAGTTCATGGGACGGGGGAAAGTTTACTACAGGCTTCTTCCTCTTAAATATGTGTACCCTCATGTCGGGAACAGATGGTTCATCAGTGATATGAAAAACATCTTTTATTGCTATAATCATACACTGAATACTTTTTGTCACCCTAGGGTGCAACCTTGCTTCATCGTAGTCGACACTGGAGTCAGACTCCGTGTCGGTATCCGTGTCTACGCTCTTTGACAAGGGACGTTTCTGAGACCCCGAAGGGCCCTGTGACTCGGTCCAATCCGTGGACTCAGCTTTGTCCAGTCTCTTATGTAATGATGCCACACTTGCATTTAACATATGCCACATATCCATCCACTCCCGAGTCGGCACCGCCGACGGGGACTCACCACTCATCTGCTCCACCTCCTCCTTGGACGAGCCTTCCGCTTCAAACATGCCGACACGCACGTACCGACACCGCACACACACTGGGATATAACTATAAGGGGACAATTCCCCACCAAGGCCCTTTGGAGAGACATAGAGAGAGTATGCCAGCACACACCCAGCGCCCACTGACACTGGAAATTTACCAAATGGCGCTTTTATGTTATAATAATAACCTATACACTCACTGCACTGATAATTATGCCCCCCCTCCTCTTTTTCTAGCCCTCTAGTCTGAGTTTAGTAGGGGAGAGTCCAGGGAGCCAGCGTCTCTGCAGCTTCTGTGGAGAAAATGGCGCTGGTTAGTGCTGAGGGATCAAGCTCCGCCCCCTCCAGCGGCGGGCTTCGGTCCCGCTTGAATTTACAAATAATGGCAGGGGTTCATAGATTTACTGCCTCCGCAGTCTAATACCTCCCAATATGCCAGTCCCGAGGTTTATTGCTGCCCACCCTGCGCCCTGCACCCATTTGTGCTTGCACTGTGTGTGTGTTGTGGCAGTGAATATCTGAAGTCTTCTGCCGCCTTGAAGTCTTCTTTTCTTCTAATACTCACCCGGCTTCTATCTTCCGGCTCTGCGAGGAGGACGGCGGCGCGGCTACTGGACGAACGACAGTGTGAGACCTGCGTTCCGACTCCCTCTGAAGCTAATGGTGTTCAGTAGCCTAAGAAGCAGAGCCTATCAGTTAATTAGGTCTGCTTCTCTCTCCTCAATCCCACGATGCAGGGAGCCTTTTACCAGCAGTGCTCCCTGAAAATAAAAAACCTAACAAAATTCTTTAATCAGAGAAACTCAGGAGAGCTCCTCTGTAATGCACCCTATGACCTCTGGGCACAAAATCAAACTGAGGTCTGGAGGAGGAGCATAGAGGGAGGAGCCAGTGCACACCACTACTAAAAGTTCTTTATAGTGCCTATGTCTCCTGCGGAGTCCGTCTATACCCCATGGTCCTTACGGAGTCCCCAGCATCCTCTAGGATGTAAGAGAAAATTTTTCTTATGATTTTGAATAGATACTCAAAATCGTAAGAAAAGTTAGTGCAGATCGCAAGGTGAAAGTCCCCTTGCAATTCCGATTCGATGCCAATGCGTGGTCCCAGCATCACAAGCCTAGATAGACTGTGCAGGCAAGACAATTTTGACTATCTCAATAGAAGAGAGAGTCAAAATTGACACTTAGCCAAAATGGCACAGTCAGTATCGCAAGCACACTCATTATGTGCTTGCGATGCCGACCTAGCCCCTGTCGCAAAGTGAGAATCTCACCGTGTGTAGAGGCCTTTAGTTCAACAACAGCATTTGACCAGTTAGTGTGTTTTGACCACTGCACAGCATCTGGTGTTATATAGTTAGCACCACTATGGCATAGTATTAGTGATGAGCAACCTTGGTGCGCCTCTTTTTTTTCTTTGCATCATGTGCTGTTTGGGGACAATTTTTTTTTAAGTGCTATCCTGTCTGACACTGCAGTGCCACTCCTAGATGGGCCAGGTGTTTGTGTCGGCCACTTGTGTTGCTTAGCTTAGCCATCCAGCAACCTCGGTGCAAATTTTAGAACTAAGAATAATATTGTGAGGTGTTCAGAATAGACTGGAAATGAGTGGAAATTATGGTTATTGTGGTTAATAATACTATGGGATCAAAATGACCCCCAAATTATATGATTTAAGCTGTTTTTTATGGTATTTTGAAAAAAACACCCGAATCCAAAACACACCCGAATCCGACAAAAAAATTTCGGTGAGGTTTTGCCAAAACGTGTCCGAATCCAAAACACGGCCGCGGAACCGAATCCAAAACCAAGACACAAAACCCGAAAAATGTCCGGTGCACATCACTACATAGTATACAGCATTATGGGCCTGATACGAGTGTGACCAGCGGTGATGTGGAATGCAGTAGGAGGTGCTGTTTAGTAAGCACCACTTCTATATTCACCATGCAGTATATTGTGTGAATATAGAACTGTTGGCTGTGTTATGTATTAGAGTAATTATTGCAGCTCCCAGCTAAAATTGCAACAATGTAATTTAGTGACAAGCTGCAGAGATGAACCCTTTCCTTTAGCCTTGACAACTATGTTGGTGATAGACGTGCGTCTGGTATCCACCATTAGTTCACAGGGACTTAGAGAATTGCTTGAGGTAGTGTGTCCCCGGTACCAAATCCCATCTAGGTTCCACTTCTCTAGGCAGGATATACAGAGAATGTACACAGACGTCAGAAAAAGTGTGCTAAAAAATGCAGTTGTACCCACTGTCCATAAGAGGCACACAGCTGACAACCCCTTACGGAAACTGAGGAACATCATCGCAGATTGACTTACCCCAATTGGACTCTCCTAGGGATTATGGATATCGGACAATGCCACCAATATTGTGCGTGCATTACATGTGGGCAAATTCCAGCACGTCACATGTTTTGCACATACAATTAATTTGGTGGTGCATAATTTTCTGAAAAACAACAGGGGCGTGCAGGAGATGCTGTCGGTTGCCCGAAAAATTGCGGGCTACTTTTGGCATTCAGCCACCGCGTGCCGAAGACTGGAGCGCCAGCAAACACTCATGAACATGCACTGCCAGTTTGAGCAAGGGCCTCCAAATTGCCTTTTTTTTCCTGCCAGTATACGTATGGACTGTCTGACAACAGTTTGGTGAGGAAGATGAGATGGGCTGCAGCATTGAGGATAGATGGGAGTGGAGAGAGGCATGTTTTAGGGAGGCCAGATAGGCACTCCATCCAGATAAAAAGCAATGCAACGTTCACAACTAAGAGCATGAAGATTGTGGCTTTCCCGGGATAAGTGCTAAGGAATGCTTTTCCAGAGGCTGCTGCTTTAATTCAAGTGTTCGCTGGGTTAAATGGTAATTTTACCCCAAAAGCACAGGTAGAGTATAGAGTGGGGGAGCATGTAGTGCAATTGATCTCAGATTTGATGGGGTATGGATAAGGTCCATAGCGCTAAGTTTTTTGCTTGTGTATCCCTTATTCTTAGCCATGGCCAGATAGTATATAAGGAATTGCCATTGTTTAAGTTGAAATTTCCTGTTATCAGCTGTTCAAAATTTGTTCAGCTATTTGATTGATTAACTATTTCTAAAAAAATATACTTTGATTTTAACACAGCTGAACCCAAATGATCAGTTGATCAAAGAAGCTACAGTAGGGGGGCGTGGCCAAGACGGGCATGGAGTAGCACTCACATTGTGCAGCTCTCCAGCCAATTAATCCTGTTCTATATCCTATACCCCCCTCTGGGTCTAATATTCCTGCCACCGACTTATGAGTGCCCCCTACCCCTCCTGGAACGGGTTTGTGCCTGCTGTTGCTGTATCTGGAGGTCCGGGAGCCCTGAGCACCAACGGGCCCTGATCTGAGCCGGGAGCCGCTGCCCTGTGCAGGACCGGAAGCTCTCCCTCTGCCCTGCTTGCCGCTCGCTGCGGCCGTCCAGAGCGCCGAGGAATCAAAGGCGCCGTGATCTCCTCTGCCGCCCCGCTTGCTTCAGCTGGAATCCGGGGGGTGCCGCGTGTAAGGCTCCCTGTGCCGTCTCCTCTGCTACGGAGACGCGCTGTCCGCGAACCGGAAGTGCGGCTCCCGCTGTCCGCTGCCGCCCGCGCCAGTCAGCCGGGAGATACTTGCGGGGCCTGCGGAGGTATACAAGTCGCCCCTACAGCAACTGCGGGTGACGACTGAAGGGGTGTGGGGTTACCCTGAACTTTTGAGGCACAACCGCCCTGGCGGCCATTTTCTGGACTCCCTCTGTCATACTGGGATCCAGGTGCTGGGGAAGCTATTCAGTACTGTGTGGGAGTTTTTCTCTTGGAGCCTGGGCTGCATTGGATAAGTGGATGCTGGGCTGCATATGACCCTCTCCCCCCTCCTGCTTTAATCCTCACGGCTCTGTTTGGGAGTGATAGTCCCTGCACCTTTGCTGGAGTGGGCAGTGATTTTGCATTATATTCAGAGACTGTGGCCCTGCTGGCTATTTATACATATCTATTGTCCGTCTGACGCCCGTTTGCCGGTTGGGGCGGACACCCCCCCTCTCTGTGCCTATATTTGCTTTGATATTCCCTGCGGACCGGAAGGACCGACACCGTGCTGTCCAAGATGGTGAAGGGTCGCCGGACCGGCGCGGCGGAGACGATGGATAGGTTTGTTTGTGACCAGGGCCCCAAGCAACGGGGAGGGGAGACTACAAGATCTGAGGCTTCGCCCCCATTTCCTGCTTACAGCTCCGTCTCCTCTGACCCTCCAGATGCTGCACTGCAGAGAGTTCTGGACGCGGTCACTGCCAGTGAAGTGCGTCTGGCTGATAAAATCGGGCAAGTGCAGTCCGACCTCTCCATTATTCATCAGGACCTTCAGCGGGTAAGAGAGAGTGGGAGAAGCGGAGACCCGTATTTCCAATGTAGAAGATTCCGTCGGCCCGCTGGGTCGCCGCACTGATGTTTTGGAATCTCAGATGACTGAAGTGCGCAAAAAGCTTACGGTTGTAGAGGGGCGTCTGCGGTGCAATAACGTCTGCTTCATTGGCCTGCCTGAGAAAGAAGAAGGCTCCGCTCCCGAAGAGTTTCTCGTAAAATGGCTCTGTGACGCCTTCGGATCTGAGGAATTCTCGCCTTATTTCACTGTTGAACGGGCCCATAGAGTTCCAATGCGCCCGCTGCCTCCGGGAGCTCCACCACGTACCTTTAGTGCTAAGTTCCTTCATTTCCGTGACCGGGACACAATTCTAAGGCTGGCTCGTGTTAAGGGCCCTTTGAAGTGGAATGGTTCACCTATATCGGTATTTCCAGATTTTGCGGTGGATGTACAAAAAGAAAGGGCTCAGTTTCTACCTGTCAAGAGAAGGCTCCGTGAACTTGACCTGCCGTATGCCATGCTCTTCCCATCCAGACTGCGAGTAGTGGCTGATGGGGAAACAAAGTTTTTCACAACTCCTCGTGAGGCCATGGTGTGGCTGGACAGACGATTCCCGGCGAGACGTGCCCTTGCAGATCCGTGAATACCCGGCTGATCCTGGAGGCTGATTCTCTCCTGTTCTCCCTTTTTAGTTACTTATTCTGTCTGTTTAGATATATGTGCTAGTTATTGCGAGGCGATAGGATGCGGGACTGTTTGATTGATGTCACTGCTCCCTTTAGTCCCCGCTACACTGTTCTCGCAGCTCAGACAGGATATATGATTACTCCTTTGTCAGCCATGCTTTTCTTGGTATGCTTTTGTTCATGATTATGCCTGGGTTCGTGCTCCTTTTTTCTTTGTTCTACTTTCTGTCCCTTTGCGGGGGGCGGGGGGGAGTGTTATATATTTGGCCTGATATGGGTGGTTTCATGTTACCCGTGTATGTTTTATTTTGGGTATTAGATAGACCTAGGGGGTGGGTCGCTATGATCTCCCCTCATTTGTTTTTGTTTTTGAGGGGGGAATGGTTGATGGCTGGGAGCTACCTCCTAATTTTTTCTATTTTGTTCTCTATTCCCGAGAGTCATTACATTCTTGGCCCCGATTAAGGAGAGTGTGCACTGGTTGATGGTGCGACAAAGTTTGGTTTATTTTTATTTTTAGGTAGGTACTCAGTTTTGGGATCCAAGTATGCTGCATGTTGGGGGTGGTATACAGGGAGGGGGGTGGGGGAGGACGTTAGGTTATATTTACTTTTTTGGGGGAAATGTATGTTGCGAAAGTACATGGTCTGTTACTGTGCTGTTTAGGCAGTGGTGTCTGGTAACTGAATTTGTGCGTGGCGGGGCTGGCTGGCCGCGGGGTGATGCATCTATTATACTTGTGTTGTACTATGATGGGGCTTAAGGTGTTATCGTGGAATGTAAGAGGGCTCAATGAAAAAGTTAAGAGGTCTCTCGTACTCCGACAGATTAAACACTATGCCGCTGATATTGTCTGCCTTATGGAAACACACTTGGTGGGGAGTAAGATTCGCTCATTGAAGAGACCCTGGGTGGGCTGGGCATACCATTCCATGCATACGTCTGCCTCACGTGGGGTTTCGGTCCTTATTAGGCGGACCGTCCCCTTTGTAATGGAATCTATACAAACGGATCCCTGAGGGAGATATGTGTTTTTGAAATGTAGATTATTTTATGTCCCTGTCCTCCTGCTAGCTGTTTATGTGCCCCCTCCCTACTCTCCTGATGTTCTTAAGAAGGTGGCTGGGTTCATGGCCTCATCCCCCGGGATATCTGTTATTTGCCTCGGGGATTTCAATAATGTGCTGGATATGGTGAAGGATAGGCTCTCTATGTCTCCATCTGCTGCATGTCCTGGGAGATCTGGTTTTGCAAATGTGGTGTCGGGGATGGGCCTGGTTGATCCGTGGAGACTGAGACATCCCTCTCTTAAACAATACTCGTGTTTCTCACACTCTCACTCTTCTTTCTCTAGGATTGACCTGGCCCTCCTCTCGAGCGACATGGTTCCCCGCGTCGGTAATATTAGATATGAGACTAGTGTCAAAGTCAGAAAAATATCATGATGCACACTGCCATATTTGCACCTCATATGTGTCCCCGCTGTGCATGCGTACGCTCTCCCGTGCGTGCGCATACGCGCTGTTGCGTGCACCCGCAGGCGCATGGTATGCGCATTTACGGTAGAGTTTATGGGCTCCTAGCGTGCGACTCAATCGTTACATATTTTTACCATATAATGTATTTCGTAGATTATGGTCCCTTTGATAGAATCTGAAAGTTTAGTTATTGTAGCATGTTAATGGACAAAGAGATCCCTCTTTGTTTGATACGAAGGGTCAGACAAGGGTTATACAGTGGTGTTTAGTATCCATCGGAAGAGTATTAAATTAGCAATATTCCGGTGTTGGTTTGAAGCGGATTACTCGCTCGTGCGAATAGTTATGGACATAAGAAGTTTATGGACATTTACTATTATTTGCACTTTATTATCCATGCGGCGGGAAACCTAGTTTCCCACCCACCTGAGCAGTTGGAAATAGTCACAGCCCACCTGTATGAATCAACCTATGACCTTTTGTTATAATGCGAAGACGAATTCCTGTGTCCAATGAACAATAAGAATATAGGGACCATTGTACTGTATTATGTGTAGGGTATAAAAGGACAAGCCGATCTGGGCCAGCTCTCTATTCTCTTAAACGGTTCTCATTGCTGATAATCGGGAGCTGGATATCCAGAGGCGCATGCGATTGTTTCCCTTGAGCGTAAGTTTTCTCCGCAATCATATTGTCTTTCTTGTTCTTGTGAGCCATATCTCTCTCTCTCTCTCTCTCTCTCTCCTCCCTTTTCTCTCTCGTTTCTCTTATATTGTTATTGTACTGCTATTGTATTTCATGTGTAGTTATCTGGTTAGGTAGACTATGTTATATTGGTAGTGTATGACTTGTATTGTATTATTCTTTTTGAACGTTCATTCATTTCCTTAAAAGGCGTTAGACCCTTAGACCGGTATTGTCTGTGTGTTCATTATATTGCAGTGGGTAATAGGAGCGTCTCTATCGCTCAAACAGCTTTAGTGTAAACAAGGTTACACTGTGTTGCATTTTCACCTTATCACTGCACAAGGGTTTACTGTATAAGTACATTGTTTATGGTATAGTTATAAAGGTTTAACATTGTGAGCGTCTGCGCCGCTGGTGATCTCCTCGTGGTCCTGAGCGTCCGCTACGCTAATAGCGTATCATTACGTTAGTCGGTAGCCTATAGCGTGCCTGCCTGTGATCTCTTGGCCGTAAGCGAACGTGACGCTCGAGCGTCTCGACTATTTCTAAGCGATTGTTACGCAACGTGCGTACCCTTACGGTATACCATACGCCAATAGCGTACTGTGTTCTTTCACCTTTTAGAGGGTTTTTAAGTAAGATAAATATTAGGCTTTATCAATTGGCGGCTCGTCCGTCCTTCACATATCTGCACTAAGTAATTTCAGCAGACATTATCCATCAGCAAAGGGCGGGAGGTTATATTCCTTGTAGTGCTGTCTGGATAAGCGTCTGCTTCGCTTAGTAAAGAGTGCTGAAGGAATCCGGAACCGGAGGTAAGAACAACACGCTAGTGTCTTTTAAAACTGTTTATTTCTGTCTTGCGTACGCACGCACGCATATATCTGCCTCTCTTTTTCATTCGTGAATTTTCATATCACTCTCCTGTTTGCCATTTCACAATTGTTAACGGGCTAAGAAAGATTTGTTGCTATCAGTAGTTAAAGAGTAAAGGTAATACATTTAAGGGGTAATTTGTAAAGCACGCACACAGCTTTGCCTAAGATACAAGGAGAGACTTGTGTGGTGCTCGGTAGATGATCGAGGATCACCTACATTGATAAACGTGTTAATTGTGTTACGGTGGATATCTGCCTTGCGTACACGTGTCTCTAACAAAAGGCTGAGACTCGCGTACGTAACCCAAAGGCCGACGCACGCAGCGTATATTACGCAACGGAGCGTCTGGGTACGCCCACGTAACTCATCACACGATAGTGTTATTTTTGCAGGCGAAAAGGTGGCAACGCGATAAATAGCGCAAGTCAATTTTAGTGTCTGAAATTTAAATTAATAGATCCTTCTCTAAATTTACGACTCATCTGGTCTAAAGGAAAGAAATTTCTGCGCAGAAATAAAAATAGAAACAAAAGTAAAGTGTACATGTGGTGAGTGAGTGTTTGCATATATGTTTCTACAATTTTTTGGGATTGAACCACAGAAATCATCGAGTTCTCGTGAATTACATACGTGTAAGTGACATGCACGGTGGCTAGGGAGGCATCCCTTGTTAAATATACAAAGAGCATTAGAGTATAGCAGACCAGGAGGTCATACTGTAGCACAGACCAGGAGGTCCAGGTACAGCAGACAAGGAAGTCCGCTATAATAGAGACAAGTAGCCCAACACCAGAAAGGGTTGGTGCGGAACCCATATAGGCCATAAAGCTCAAGCTGAAGGAATTCGCAGCCGCAATTTTCGATTCCACTGGTCGCTCCGCACATAAGATTAGTTGCTTATGTGCTGAACGATTGTACCGCACGTAATTGTGTGCATTAGTTAGTAATTTGACCCAGTACCATTTGCGTACGAAAGGGGTCATAAACGCTATTTGTACATTCTAACGTGATTTGTGTAATTTTTTATTTTAAGGGAGGTTCGCTGGTCACTCAGGAATTATCCAACAACCAACAGTTACTGGAAAGGGTTAATGCTCTGCGGATCACACTCACATGTTCCAGTAAACAAAGGTTCATAGGGGCCCTAGGTCGAGTACGCCAGCGCTAAAGCAGTGTGTGGGCGTATTGGTCGGCGTGGGCGAGTGAGTGGGGTACTCGGTAAACTTCACCGTCGGCCTACCTTGAACATTTTGGTTTTTGTAAGGGTTCGCTGAAGACCCTGATTGAAGGTCAGAGGTAGTGAAAGCAACACCTGCAAGTTATGGGGGCCAGTTGTTCGGGTAGGGGGCGATCAACCTCGGTTCGGGTTGATTCAGTAAACCGACCAATCGGGTTGGCAAGGTATGTAATGTGTGAAAAATATGGTTCACACACAGAAGTTTTATGTGATGAATGGGAAAGAATGACTGTACATGACGGGGAGAAGTTCCCAAGAGTAGGCAGCTTTAGCCCAGATGTGTTACTAAATCTAAGGAGAAGGATATGTCTCATTAAATCAGCAAAGAGACGGATCAAACATTATGATTATTTGCAGTTATGGCAACAGGAGGGTGAAATACAGAGAGGATTGGCTCAGGCGGCGGGATCTAACCCTATCAGGAAACTGATAGCTACGGCACCACCGCCACCTTACATAACGGGAGAGAAGTTGGTTGCGGAGAATGACGCACTAGGGTGTAATAAACAAGCACTTAGTAACTGTATAAATGTTAAGGACAATGTTAATAAGTTAACTAATGCAAATATTAACCCGTGCAAGTTGTACCCTGTTCTAAACTTTCCCCAGGAGTGTGATCAAGAGGACGAATTGACAACAATATCAGCGCTCTCTCTAGCAGCCACCATATCAGAAACAGCAGTGGGCACAGCCCAACCCGTAAGATTAGTATCAAAGGCCCCTAGCGGAGGGACAGGTGAGGTCGTATCAACGGGTAAGTACGGCACCATACACTATGCTGAAACCATTTCACCACAAGCTGTAGAATCTATTCAGAAGGATGTTAGTAGACTTAATCCCGTTAGGGTAATAGCAGTGCCAAATGGGAAAACTGACACTACAGGAATCACTCCTGTCAGGAACATTGCCATGCACTGCCCGTTTTCCCGAATGGAATTAAGAACCATAGTGTCTGAATTCCCTGATCCTAGAAAAGATCTAGTTGCTAGTCAGAAATACATCAGAGACCTAGGGAACACTGTAGAGCCCAATAACAAAGACTGGCAGATATTGCTGAGGGCATGTTTACCCTCCAATGTCGACTCAGCTCAATTTTTAGCTGACTGTGGATTGGATCAGGATGTACCCCTTACGGATGTGTACAACCAAGACAATGTAAAAAGAATAAATTTACAATTAAAAGAGTATTTTCCAGCTGTAGTTAAATGGAACAAAATTTTCTCCATTAAACAAAAAGAGTCAGAGACAGCTTCAGAATATTTCCACAGGGCATTACTAGAAATGGCTAAATACACAGGCATAGAAGACATTAAAACAAACCTAAATCATAGAGAAGTAGCAGTATCTGTGCTAATGGATGGTTTAAAAGAAGCATTAAAGACAAGGGTACAGACCACGCAACCATGTTGGCGAGGTCTGTCGGTGGCTACTTTGAGAGAGGCAGCTGTTGATCATGATCGGAATATCACCAGACACAGGGAATTACAAAGTGATAAGTTAATGTCCGTAAGTATACAGGCCCTGACCACAAGGCAACCTTTGTATAAATCACCAAACCCTGTGGGTAAGTCAAATGTGGTAACTTGTTATTTTTGTCATAGACAGGGACACATGGCACGAGACTGTAGAGCGAAAAATTCACAAAAATCATATCAACCCCCTAGACAACGACATGACACACGAAATTGGGATCAGGGTCCGCAGAAACGGAGTTATGAGCCACATGCAGGGGAAACAAAAAGATATCCCCCGAACAGAGACTGGCAAGCCTCTGGTAGTTCCCAGTTAACCCCCTCTCAAGTAGTTGCTGCCAGCGGGATTCAGGGAGGTCACCATACCCAATAGGGGTGTGGCCACACCTGTAATCTGCAGCCAGTAAAATTGATTGCAAGTCTTGGAAGTGAACCCGAAATTGCAATTGATGTAGCTGGTAAATCATTAAACTTTCTTGTAGATACGGGGGCGGCCAAATCAGTGATAAATTCGACAGTGGGCATGAGAACCACTGGTAAGACAATTCCAGCCATGGGAGTAACGGGAGTAGTCCAGCACTACCCTGTTAGCAAACCAGCCGAGGTTACAGTAGGGCCTTTGCACACCAAGCATTCCTTTTTGCTGGCGGCATCGGCACCGACTAATCTCCTGGGAAGAGATTTATTGTGTAAAATGGGGTGTGTCATTTATTGTACTCCTGAAGGTGTATTCTTAGACATACCTGAGAATAACGCTCAGGAAGTGCGAGACATGTTAGACTCTCCATCAAAATTAATGTCCCACACTGTTATGTTAAATAGGAATCCATCCCAGGTAGAAGAAATGACATCCCAAATACCAGAGTCACTGTGGACTAAAGATGGACAAGACACTGGATTAATGGCAAACGTAGCTCCAGTAGTTGTGCAAGTAAAAGATGGTAGGATAGCTCCAAAAATCCCACAATACCCTCTGAAACCAGAGGTGGAGTTAGGAGTATATCCCGTAATAGAGCGCTTGCTACAACAGGGCATTTTGGTAAGAACATCCAGCACTGCCAATTGTCCCATCTTCCCTGTGAAAAAGAGTGGGGGGAGGGGTACCGGCTAGTGCAGGATCTAAGGGGGATTAACAAAATAGTTGAGAGTCAGTTCCCCGTAGTGCCAAATCCAGCTGTCATCCTTATGCAGATCCCTCCCACTGCGAAATTTTTCACTGTTATTGACCTCTGCTCCGCTTTCTTCTCGGTACCTCTGCATCCTGACAGCCAATATTTGTTTGCATTTACATACAGAGGAGTCCAATACACATGGACTCGATTACCACAAGGTTTCATAGACAGTCCAAGTATATTTTCCCAGGCTTTGCATGATTGTTTACAGTCTTTCCAACCAGAGAGTGGATCAATATTGATACAGTACGTAGACGATTTACTACTGTGTTCAGATTCACTGGAAGCATCCCTGAAAGATACGAAACAGCTCCTGTTTCATCTATCAGACACAGGACACAAGGTTTCCAAAGACAAACTACAATTATGCCAGCCTAAAGTAAAATATCTGGGACACTGTCTAACACAAGGACTGAGACACCTGACCGCTGATAGAATTCAAGCAATTAGAGACATGACTCTGCCACAAACCCAGCAACAGATCAGAACGTTTTTAGGAATGAGTGGGTATTGCCGTAACTGGATCCCAGGTTTTTCCATTCTAGCATTACCTTTGCAGGAGATGGTCTCATCAAACAAACCTGATCGGTTTTCGCATACAGACGAATCCAAGATGGCATTTGAGAGACTTAAACAGTGCCTAACGCAGGCGCCAGCATTAGGTATGCCAGATTATGGGAAACCCTTTGAGCTGTACGGAACAGAAAGTGCTGGTTGCGCGGCAGGCGTCCTAACCCAGAAGCACGGTGATGCCAGCAGGCCGGTAGCATACTACAGCGCTCAGCTAGACACGGTAGCGCGATCCCTCCCCACATGCTTGCGAAGCGTTGCTGCGATAGCATTGCTAGTTACAAAAAGCGAAGATGTAGTGTTAGGTCACAACCTCACAATTCATACGCCACATGCAGTGTCAGCCTTGTTGAATTCTGCCCAAACCAGGCACGTCTCATCAGCGCGGTTTACAAGATGGGAATTGGCTCTAATGGCCCCCGTAAACATCACCATAAGGAGATGCAGTGCATTAAATCCTGCAACATATCTCCCAGGTGTGCCTGGGCAGGCACAAAGGGTGGAGGATGAGAGTGGTGGGGAAGGAGGATTTAATACAAAGGATGACACACATGATTGTATGGAATATTTGACCCAAAATTTCACGGCAAGGCCTGACATCAGTGACAACCCACTGGAAGATATAGATCTTACTTTCTACACTGACGGTAGTTGTCACAGACAGTCAGACTCGGGAGACTTGTGTACTGGATACGCAGTCGTAGATGACCAAGGCACCATAGAAGCAGAACCGCTAGGCCCACCTCACTCAGCCCAGGTTGATGAACTGGTTGCCCTAACCAGAGCATGTGAATTGGCTAAGGGAAAGTCAGCCAATATCTACACCGATTCTAGATACGCCTTCGGGGTAGTCCATGATTTCGGAGCCCTATGGCGCCTCAGAAATTTCATGACGGCAGCTGGTACACCGATAGCGCATGCAGCTCACATCAAAAGGCTTCTAACAGAGATACAGGAACCTGACAGAGTGGCTGTTATCAAGTGTAAAGCACACACATATAGCCAGGACCCAGTATCACTTGGTAACAGCCGAGCAGACGAAGCTGCTAAGATAGCAGCTGGTACCCCCAGACAGACAGACACCACACAACTGATGGTATTTAATACCATCAACACACAGAAGTTGTGTGAAATGCAAAATTTGTGTTCCACACAGGAAAAGGCAGTCTGGAAGGCAAAAGGATATGGCCAGGAGTCCTCAGGACTCTGGACAGATGGACAGGGTAAACCAGTGGCCCCCAGAGCATATCTTCCATGTTTAGCTGAGGCAGCACACGGGCTGACTCATCTGGGCAAGGAGGGAATGTGTAAGTTGGTAAGAGCACATTGGTGCGCCCCAGGATTTTCATCTCATGCAGGTAAGAGAGCAATGTCATGCCTTACCTGTTTGAGGAAGAATATCGGAAAGGCAATACCAACAGAACCATCTCATATCCCACCTACAGGCGGCCCTTTTCAGGTAATACAGATTGACTTTATACAATTACCCCCTTGTCGAAATTTGAAATATGTACTTGTTTGTATAGATGTATTCTCAAATTGGGTCGAAGCATTTCCTGCGGCCACAAATACCGCTATGTTTACTGCTAAGAAAATTGTGCAGGAATTTGTGTGTAGATATGGTATCCCTAGAATAATTGAAAGTGATAGGGGTACCCATTTTACAGGTGATATCTTTCAAGGAATGTGTAAGTTGATGGGAATTGATAGTAAGCTGCACACTCCATATCGCCCCCAGGCGAGTGCGAAGGTGGAAAGAGTGAACAGCACTATTAAAAATAAATTGAGCAAAATTATGGCAGAAACAGGATTAACATGGCCAGAAGCTTTACCCATTGTACTATACAGCATCAGAACCACTCCCAGGTCCCCTCTTAATCTGTCCCCCTTTGAAATCTTGTTTGGTCGACAACCGCATGTTATGATTAACCCTCAGGATGATTTGAAGTGTAACAATGAAGTGACTGTAAAATACCTGGTTAACATGAGTAAACAGCTAAGGAATCAAAATGACAATTTGAAGTTGGTGATTCCTGATTTGCCAGATAGTAATTGTCATGACATTGAACCTGGGGATTATGTAATGATACAGAATTTTCTACGCTCAGGTTGCCTTATTGACAGATGGGAAGGACCATACCAAGTCTTATTGATTAGCACGACAGCGTTGAAGGTTGCCGAGAGAGAGACTTGGGTTCATTCGTCTCATTGTAAGAAGGTTGCTGATCCAGAGAGGTCCCGTGATAAAGAACAGACGATGGACTTGCCCCAAGAGACTGTGATCCGGGTTTTCCTGTTGACCATGATGTTGACCAGAGCAGTCTGTTCCGGCGAGAGTACCATGGAGGTCGAGAGAGGTTCTGGAATGGGTTCTGATGACAGAGATGGAGGCGTAGATTTCCAAGAACAACATAATCACCGAGTAAAGGCGAGTATCAGAAAACGATCTGGTAGCATTGACAACAGAAGAAATTGTGAAGGATTGTTAGCTGAAGAGAACTGTATCTGTAGGCTCTGTGACAGTGTAGTTGAGGATGGGTGTATCAAGAAATGCCAATCTAGTTTTAATATCCACATGGACCGGCATCCATTGAGTGACTATCACTCCCTAGTGGGTAAAGTGTTAAATCAGACAGATTGTTGGGTATGCTCTCAAGTACCTCAAGGCCATAGCAAATCAGGATTAGTGCCCTTCCCTTTAACTATAGGGGAGGTACTTGAGCTAAGTGGTGGGAGACCGGTGGACAGGAGGTTTAATATCTCCAGTCCTCCTAGTTTGAAGCTCCACCAATATCATGTGGATAGATCCCTAGTATGTTTTAACATTTCCAATCCCCGAAAGCCGGGAAATTGGGAAGTGTCATGGAAAAACCAAACCATGACCTTTTCATACAGAGCCGATAGAATGCCAACAGATACAGAACTTATACGCCACATAGCTGGTAGTGGAAAATATTTCCGATATAGGTATACTCTAGGAAGTAGGTCCATGAGAGTTGGAGAGGTATCACCAGGATACTGTGCACATATCATACAAACAGATACGTGTACTAGACAGATGGGAGAATTAGGGTTAGGAAATTTCACATGGAAAATGTGTAATATGGTTATGTCCTACTCCGTCCCATATGTTCTCCCCGATGATGCATATTTCATATGCGGGAGGAAGGCGTATAAGTGGCTTGCCCCAAACTCAGAAGGGTTGTGTTATATTGGAAAAGTACTGCCTGAGGTAATGACTGTATCACATACTAAAATGAAAGATATTCACCGCAGTGCCCAAGCTCCTTATACTCACATTCATTACGAGCACATCGTTAAACGGCACCTGATAGAGAGAACAGAGCATCCGGCCTCTGACCTGATCAGTGAATCCACCGGGATTCAATTCCTAATCGCGTTAGATATCACTCGTACCGCCAGAGGAGTGATAAATTATAAATATATATCTGCGCTTGCAAATTTATTAGACAATATCACTGAAATGTATGATGACACATTCAGGTATACTGGAAGGGAGCTCCAAGCTTATAAAACAGAACTGGTTCAGCATAGGATGATTCTCAATTATCTCACAGCTGTGACGGGCGGGTATTGTGTCACCCTGGCAACTCAGTATGGAATAAAGTGCTGCACGTATATCACAAACAGCACCGAGGACCCGGTCGAGGTCATAGACCAAAAGATGGACGACATTCTCCAATTAAAGTGGGAATTCCGCAGGAGACACAATCTCACCCTTGCCGCTGTGGGTAATGAGCTGACCAGTTGGGTGTCATGGTTGAACCCGCGAAATTGGTTCTCTGGTTTAGGAGAATGGGCTCAAGGAGTCATAATGGATGTAGGGAAGTTTCTTCTATGTATCCTGGGTGTTGTCATATCGATTGGCTTGATATTTAGATGCGTTCAGGCTTTAACAAAGTGTAAACGTAGCGCCCGAGTGATGAGTTTAAGGAGTGGAGATACTGTAATAACAACGACTGATGTGATTTATGACCGAACGATAGAGACACTGTTGTGATGAAAATGTGATACCACGGTCCGTTTCTTTCACCTGTTTCTCGTTTTTCTCCAAGGTAAAAAGACCCGCATGGAAGAGGAATTTGACGATCCTGTATACAGACAACAGATGGATTAAAGAAGAAGTTTTGACAACCTTGTACACAGATAATTGATGAACTATGCCATAGACCCCCAGTTTCCCTAGAAATTTTAAATTTACGCTAGCCCAACACTTTTTGTAAGTCTATGGACATTGACAAAGCTTTTGCTCGCACTTTTGACAAAAGCCCAAAGAAGACTGCATTCAACAGACACCAGACAAGACTTCAACCGACAAATGTTCATTAACCTGACATAGAATACCACTGCATTTACCATAATTGTTTCTTATCTTCATCTCTACAACCTTCAGGTAAAGACACACATAGTCGATAGGGAATACCGGCACAGATATCAGCATTCACATATTCCCCCATTCATGTATCATCAACTAAAATGTGCTCCCCCATTTTGTTGCAACCAAAAGCCGAAGAGAGCTCGGTAAAGTTTGACAGCCCATCCACAGACCCGTACCACGGGATAAGAAGGAATTCAAATGTATACTTCGCAATACCTCGAAGCTTGATTTAAAACACGTACGGCACGATGATACATGACCCCCCCCAAACATGGATTCATACACACATGCTTCTGCTATCTCACTAGGTCATACCCTTTTCCTACCTTCTCCTCTCCTCCCCTACCCAATCATAGAAATGTATTATACATGACATATATTTTTCTCTTTTTTTAAATGTTTTAGAAAGTGGCAGTTATTGTTGACTGCCAAAGGGTGGACTGTCAAAGTCAGAAAAATATCATGATGCACACTGCCATATTTGCACCTCATATGTGTCCCCGCTGCGCATGCGTACGCTCTCCCGTGCGTGCGCATACTCGCTGTTGCGTGCACCCGCAGGCGCATGGTATGCGCATTTACGGTAGAGTTTATGTGCTCCTAGCGTGCGACTCAATCGTTACATATTTTTACCATATAATGTATTTCGTAGATTATGGTCCCTTTGATAGAATCTGAAAGTTTAGTTAGTGTAGCATGTTCATGGACAAAGAGATCCCTCTTTGTTTGATACGAAGGGTCAGACAAGGGTTATACAGTGGTGTTTAGTATCCATCGGAAGAGTATTTAATTAGCAATATTCCGGTGTTGGTTTGAAGCGGATTACTCGCTCGTGCGAATAGTTATGGACATAAGAAGTTTATGGACATTTACTATTATTTGCACTTTATTATCCATGCGGCGGGAAACCTAGTTTCCCACCCACCTGAGCAGTTGGAAATAGTCACAGCCCACCTGTATGAATCAACCTATGACCTTTTGTTATAATGCGAAGACGAATTCCTGTGTCCAATGAACAATAAGAATATAGGGACCATTGTACTGTATTATGGCCCTCATTCCGAGTTGGTCGGTCGCAAGGCGAATTTAGCAGAGTTGCTCACGCTAAGCCGCCGCCTACTGGGAGTGAATCTTAGCTTCTTAAAATTGCGACCGATGTATTCGCAATATTGCGATTACTAACTACTTAGCAGTTTCAGAGTAGCTCCAGACTTACTCTGCCTGTGCGATCAGTTCAGTGCTTGTCGTTCCTGGTTGACGTCACAAACACACCCAGCGTTCGCCCAGGCACTCCCACCGTTTCCCCGGCCACTCCTGCGTTTTTTCCGGAAACGGTAGCGTTTTCAGCCACACGCCCCTGAAACGCCGTGTTTCCGCCCAGTAACACCCATTTCCTGTCAATCACATTACGATCGCCGGAGCGAAGAAAAAGCTGTGAGTAAAAATACTTTCTTCATAGTAAAGTTACTTGGCGCAGTCGCAGTGCGAACTTTGCGCATGCGTACTAAGCGGATTTTCACTGCGATGCGATGAAAAAGAACGAGCGAACAACTCGGAATGAGGGCCTATGTGTAGGGTATAAAAGGACAAGCCGATCTGGGCCAGCTCTCTATTCTCTTCAACGGTTCTCATTGCTGATAATCGGGAGCTGGATATCCAGAGGCGCATGCGATTGTTTCCCTTGAGCGTAAGTTTTCTCCGCAATCATATTGTCTTTCTTGTTATTGTGAGCCATATATCTCTCTCTCTCTCCTCCCTTTTCTCTCTCGTTTCTCTTATATTGTTATTGTACTGCTATTGTATTTCATGTGTAGTTATCTGGTTAGGTAGTCTATGTTATATTGGTAGTGTATGACTTGTATTGTATTATTCTTTTTGAACGTTTATTCATTTCCTTAAAAGGCGTTAGACCCTTAGACCGGTATTGTGTGTGTGTTCATTATATTGCAGTGGGTAATAGGAGCGTCTCTATCGCTCAAACAGCTTTAGTGTAAACAAGGTTACACTGTGTTGCATTTTCACCTTATCACTGCACAAGGGTTTACTGTATAAGTACATTGTTTATGGTATAGTTATAAAGGTTTAACATTGTGAGCGTCTGCGCCGCTGGTGATCTCCTCGTGGTCCCGAGCGTCCGCTACGCTAATAGCGTATCATTACGTTAGTCGGCAGCCTATAGCGTGCCTGCCTGTGATCTCTTGGCCGTAAGCGAACGTGACGCTCGAGCGTCTCGACTATGGCTAAGCGATTGTTACGCAACGTGCGTACCCTTACGGTATACCATACGCCAATAGCGTACTGTGTTCTTTCACCTTTTAGAGGGTTTTTAAGTAAGATAAATATTAGGCTTTATCACTAGGGGTATATCAGACCATTCCCCTTTAACCTTTCATTTAGACTTTAACTGCGAGAGGGGCCAAGCTGTATGGAAATTTAACCCATTTTGGCTTGTTCACATGGGGGACGGCTCTGATCTGGTGGCCGCATGGCGGGAGTTCTTTGAGCTGAATAGTGCTGACCAGGCTATCTCTAATTTATGGGACACGTTTAAGGCCTTTTTACGGGGAAGTTTGATTAAACGGGTATCTGGTTTGAAATCCTTCTATAAGCGAAGGGAGGCTGAGTTGGAGGTCTGGAGTGTCGCTGCAGAGCTGCAATACTTGCAAGATTTGTTGAAAAGTTCCAAGTTAGCCTGGCTGTTGGCTCAGAGGGAATGGAGAGATTACCTAATGGAAAAGACTCAGCATAGACTCCTTTTCTCATCTCATACCTTTTATGCTACTGGGGACAGGCCCGGGACATACCTGGCCTCTTTGGCTCAGGGAGACAGACCTACTAGTGTAGTGGTAGAGATTGCGGGCTCTGATGGTGTTCCCCTGACCCAGACTCCACAAATGACGGCTGAATTTGTATCCTTTTATAGCCGCTTGTATGAATCTAAATTGGATTGTACCTCATTGTAACTGAACGATTACTTGGACGGTGTCTGCTTTCCCGCCCTATCCGGTGAGGCTTGTGACCTCCTGGAAGCGCCTATCTTCCCCGATGAAATTAGGGCAGCAATTGAGGCATCCCCTAGTGGCAAAGCCCCGGGCTTGGATGGCATACCCTCTGAGGTCTATAAGCATAACTTGGATTTTTTTGTCCCGCGCCTACTTGAGTTATATGGCCAGATTTTTGCACAAGAGTCTCTCCCCCCATCTATGGCGGAGGCAGTGATTGTGGTTCTCCCTAAGCCTGACAAGGATCTTAGGAAGGTGGAGTCCTACCGTCCTATATCCCTCTTACCCACTGATATTAAAATTTTGGCTAAGGTGTTGGCTGGCAGATTAAATACGGTTATTTCTCACATTATACACCCGGATCAGATGGGATTCATGCCCAATAAATCGACCTCCATTAATCTTAGACGTCTGTTTACTCACCTACAGATTCCCCGGGCGGACCCTTCCTCCTCCATAGTCGTCTCGTTAGATGCCGCTAAGGCTTTTGACTCTGTGGAGTGGGAATATCTATGGGAAGTTATGCGTAGATTTGGTATTGGCCCGAATTTTATTAAATATGTTCGGCTGATGTATTCCTCTCCCTCGGCAAGGGTGGCGTTTAATGGTTTCGTATCTCACTCCTTTCCCTTATCTAGAAGCACGCGACAGGGTTGCCCCTTGTCCCCTGCCCTGTTTGCTATGGCCATCGAGCCCCTTGCGTGTCTTTTGAGGGCAGATGCGGGGATATATGGACTTAAAGTGGGTGCTCGGGAGGACAGGGTGGCCCTATATGCAGATGACGTTCTGATGTTTGTGGAGTCTATACCTAGGATCTTGGAAATTATTGTTCAGTTCGGGCGATACTCTGGTCTCCTGATTAATTGGGAGAAATCCTTTATTATCCCACTTAGGGGCGAAGTCCCCGTCTCCCTGTTGGTGGCTCTTCCGTTGAGGTGGGTGGAATCCTTCAAATATTTGGGTATTTGGGTGTCTAATGACCCTCAAAAATTCTCTTCTCTTAATATTACCCCTCAAATAGTGTATCTCCACGGCCGGGTGCAGACGTGGGGGTAAGTTGCCTTTAACGGTCACGGGGAGGGTTAATATGGTTAAAATGGTCTTCCAGCCCAAACTTCTCTATGTCTTGCAGCAATCTCCTGTTTATATTCCACAGAAGGTTTTTAAACAAATAGATGGGTTGCTTTCCTCCCTGGTGTGGGCCAGTAAGTGGGCACGTTTAAGACTAGATACCATGACCAGATCACGAGAAATGGGGGGTCTGGCCCTCCCCAACTTCCGTTTCTACTATTATGCGGCGCAACTGACGCATATATGGGAGTGGGTTAAAGACCTCGATGCCCTGGCTCTGCATTCGCTGATGCTGCACCATGACTACCCGGGGGGCTCCCCACTACAGCTGCTACTTTGTGGTAGTGTTAAAATGTCCACATTACCACTTATTAAGCAATCCATACTAATATGGAAATTGGTGCACTCTGTGATGCGGGGCCATGGTGTTGATCCTGATACCCCACTGGATAATTTATACGGGCTACCAGAACTGTGTCATCTTCAGGTCCGAGAGGTTTGGGGAAAGTGGGGAGTATCATCTTTGGGTCATTTATATAGTGATGGGATTCTTAACTCATTCCAACAACTTCAGCGCGCACACAATATCCCCTCTGGGTTCTTTTTTCGATTCCTACAACTGAGACACGCGTTGGCTGCCCACTTCCCAAATGGCCCTCCAGTCCTGGCTGACTCCCCGGTTAAATTAATGTTGCAGACGCTGGACTCGGGACATTTAGTCTCTAAGATATATGGTCGTATTCTGCAAATGCATCATAATGACCCTCTTACAGTTCTTCGGGGTAGATGGGAGTCAGATGTGGGTATGCTATCGGACAATGCATGGAACACTGCTATGGGAGCTCATCGGATCTCCACTTCCTCTGTTAGATACCAGCAAATACAACTATACGTTCTGCACAGAGTGTATATGACCCCGGTGAGGTTAGCGCATATTAGGGGTTCCCACAGCTCGCAATGCCCTAGGTGTGGAGCCATGGATGCGGACTTCTGGCACTTACTGTGGTTGTGCCCTGGCGTGTCTTTGTTTTGGAAGGCTGTTATACGTATCCTATGTGATACAGGTATTCCCTCCTTTATATGTACCCCTGCGCTCTGTACACTGCTGATTGTGGATGAGGAAGTTCTAGATCCGCCTAGTAGGCGATATGTTATTAATTTGTGCGCCTTAGCTAGGGTTTGTATTGCCCGGCTATGGCTGGCTAGTGAGGCCCCGGCATCTGGGGCGTGGATATCCCTGGTCAACGAAACAATTGCACATGAAAAATTTGTGTTTCTGGCTAGGAAGGTGGAGAGGAAATGGTCTACAATATGGGGTAGATGGATGGACTCTAAATACTACAAAGATAGGTAATGACTAGATCTGTATTCCTCTCCGTGTTGTAGTCTGGGATTTTGTGGGAGGTGGGCACCCCCGCAGCCGGTCTTGCCTTGCTATGATATAGGTAACATACTGTGCCAATTCTGCTATGCTTATGAGTATAATGGAAATGTTGTGCTTAGGTTATGTAGATCTAGGACACCAGTGCTATACGTTTATATGTCCTATGAGTAATATTATCTAACGGATGTAATTTATGCTGTATACATGTACTGCTGTTTATACACATGTTGTGTATGGGTAATTTATGTGTGTTGTTTGTGTGAAGTGTTAATGCAAAATTGAAAAACTTCAATAAAAAACATTGAATTTATAAAAAAAAAAAGAAGCTACAGTAAATTGTCCTGTGATAACAACTAGGCCATGTACTCTCCATGAACTATACTTCCCTTAGCACCATCTTCAAAACTGTCAGTTCTAATTACATTAAAAGTAATAAAATCACACATACTTTTACATACTCAGATGATTATGCATCCGGGTGAATACAGATTGAGAGCGGATTTTGATCACTATTTTTAGTAGAGACTGGGAGGGGGTTGAGTTTAGGTGTCACCCATGGGGCTACGGTTAGGCTGTGGGAAGGTGAGGTTAGGTTTTAAACCCCATTGGTGTGATGGTTAGCATTAGGCTGCACAGAAGGTGACATTAGGTTTAGGCACCACCGATAGGATGTTATTGTCAGGCACTAAGAGGGAAGGCTAGGGTTAGGCTACGGAAAGGGATGGTTAATGTTAGGGTGTAGGGGAGAGAGGGAACAGTCTTAAATCCCCACTGTCAGCACTTGAACTATCAGGATGCTGGCAATGGTATTCTGACTGCCGGCATCTTATCACCTGGGATATCATACTGAATAAATGGAGTTGGACAATTTTTTTTTTTTTACACTAGGGACAATTTCCAGATACTTTTCTTTATAACTGAGATTGCCCCCTGGAACTTCACATCAGTTGACAACTATGCATGAGTGGGCAGTGCTTGCCCTGGATCTGCCCACCCATTTATGTGCCGTCATAAAAGAAAGCACAACTGACAGTTATCCTGGGCGTACACTACACAATTATCTGTCAGGCTATCTATCCAGTCTGGATGGATGGAATGAAAATCTGGTAATGTATAGGAGCAAATGTCAATTAACCATTTGCTCCCAGACACTAGAAAAGTGGTCAAAAATGGTCATTACACAAATTGGTTAAACCCAAAATTTAACCAATTTGTTTAGGGGACCATTTTTGTCCATTTTCTAGTGTTTGGGAGTAAATCGTTGACTGTCATTTGATCACATAGATAACCGGATTTCTATTCCAACCAGCCAGTGTTGGAGAGATGGTCTGCCAGATTATACAGTGCGTAACAGAGCCATAACTAGACTTTTTGGTGCCCTGTGGCAGAGAGAATATAACCACCCCTCCCCCCCCCTCCCACACACACTTTTCCAATATGGACAAAAGGCGCATGCCTCGTGGGGAAGGGGTATAACAAGATTGGTCTCAGAGAAAGCACATGAGATATGAAGATATATCTAGTATACTTGGCACTCAATGGTCTGTGGTAGTGCCGGGGTGCCCTCCTTAAATGCATATACAGTCACACATGGCTTGCTTGTGCAAAAGGCATATCAGCAGCCAGCACTAACTGGTGATATGCCATTTGCACAAGCAAGCCATGTGTCTAATGTATAACATACTTTGTTAAATAACACATCTCAAACTACATACCCAGGATTCAAACCTATAACCTGTTGAATTCTAATCAAACACCCTACCCATTGAGCTATTTGAGCCTGCATAAAAATTGTGAACATTATATGAAGCTATTGGTACTTTGCAAAAAAAAAGTATAAGCATTGCAACACAGCAGATCCATGCAGTTTGCAGCCACACACTACATGAATCTGCTCAGCCACAATGCTGATTATTTCTTCACAAAGTACAAGGTGAGCTCCAAATAGAATTCTCTAGCTTAGAATTATACCTTTCTATGCCAAACCTAGAAGTCGGGCCCCCCACCCTGGGATCCCCCAGAGGGAGTCCCGCCCCATCAAGCGGCAGGCTTGTCCGTTTTGGAAGCAGGGTGACGGGTATCCCAGAATTGCTTCAGTCTGGGCTTGGCAGGTCTGGAAGCACGAGCTTGCTTTGGGTATGCCTGACCTTGGGTACACTTTACCTGGAGGATGAAAGGGCCAAGGGAAAGTACTTTTAGCCTTCTGCGTGGTAGGAGTCATACTAGGTAGGCAAGCTGTTTTAGCAGTAGCCAGATCAGCTACAATCTTATTGAGGTCTTCTCCAAAGAGAGTGTCTCCCTTTGAAAGGAAGCACCTCCAGGGTTTTCTTGGAATCCATATCCACTGACCAGGATCTCAACCTGCTGTATAAAGTATTACCTTGGAACTGTCCACTCCCCATTATCCGGTTATCATGGCTTTCCTCCGCCAGTGTCCAGACTCGCTTGCTGAAGCTCGGCCACTTCTTCCTAGCAGCCGGCTCCTGGATCCCTGGGCAGCAGAGGTGCTTGGGAGCCGGAAGGGGGCGGAGCAATCAGGCAGGCAGCTGCAGTGCTGCCCAGCTATCTGTGGTGTGAGAA
Source organism: Pseudophryne corroboree (assembly GCF_028390025.1). Classification (NCBI taxonomy): domain Eukaryota; kingdom Metazoa; phylum Chordata; class Amphibia; order Anura; family Myobatrachidae; genus Pseudophryne; species Pseudophryne corroboree. Next base: position 728,035,394 of record NC_086444.1, on the reverse strand, counting down.
GAAGCAGGGGCACCCCACCGCTGGCAGTGCTGCATCTAGCGGTGGTGGCGGCGGCGAGGCTGCTGGGCTGGGTTTTGAAAAAGGTAGAAAGAAGGGTGTTACGGCATGGAATGTACAAACTGCCAGCCCCCGCTGGCAGCGCCTTGTCTATTTAGTAGGAAGGGCACGGAACAGCCGGGGGGCGATGGAGGAAGCCCCTTTAAGGCTGGAGACCAGCAGCAACTGACTCCGTTGTCTCTGGCAGTTCCGCCCCTGGACTAGAGGAATGGTCAAGAACATGGCAACATTTAATGCCAAAAAATGCAAAATCATACACGTCTCAAAAATGCAAAGGCTAACTATAATATTAAGGGCATTATAATGGTAAGAGGAAAGCGATCTAAGTATTACTATTTTAGGTGAGCAATGTAACAAAGCAATAGGAAAGGCAAGTCAGATGCTTGTTTGCATAGGTTAAAGAACCGGTAGCAGAAAAAAGTAATAATGCCACTGTATAGGTCCTTGGTACGGCCACATTTAGAATCCTGTGTTCAGTTCCAGAAGCCATATCTCCAGAAGGCTGGCCTGTAAATACATTAGGGCAACTAAAATGGTGCATGGCCTACACAATACTTACCTGGAAATACTAAAAGATGTTGATGTGTATAGTTTGGAGAAGGGAAGAGGGAACATACAGTAATAGAAACATTTAAATATATAGGGAGGAATGTAATAGGGTGTGAGAATCAGAAAGTGAGAGATTTTGTGAGTTTTCCTGTTTTTTTCTCTCTTACGTCCTAGAGGATGCTGGGGACTCCGTAAGAACCATGGGGAATAGACGGGCTCCGCAGGAGACATGGGCACTATAAAAGAACTTTAGGTATGGGTGTGCACTGGCTCCTCCCTCTATGCCCCTCCTCCAGTTTAATACAGTGCCCAGAGGAGACTGGGTGCATTACAGGGAGCTCTCCTGAGTTTCCTGAAAAGAAAGTATTTTGATAGGTTTTTTATTTTCAGGGCGCCTGCTGGCAACAGACTCCCTGCATCGAGGGACTGAGGGGAGAGAAACAGACCTACTTTAATGTTAGGCTCTGTTTCTTAGGCTACTGGACACCATTAGCTCCATAGGGAACGGAACGCAGGTCTCACCCTCGCCGTTCGTCCAAGAGCCGCACTGCCGTCCTCCTCGCAGAGCCGGAAGATAGAAGCCGGGTGAGTATGTGAAGAAAGAAGACTTCAGAGGCGGCAGAAGACTTCAGATCTTCATTGAGGTAACGCTGCGCGCCATTGCTCCCACACAACACACACACGGCAGGCACTGTAAGGGTGCAGGGCGCAGGGGGGGCGCCCTGGGCAGCAATAGGAGCCTCCAATCTGTCTAAAAACAATATATACAGGCTATGCACTGTATATAACAGATCCCCCATCAGTTTTTAAATATTTTCAGCGGGACCGAAGCCCGCCGCTGAGGGGGCAAAGCTTGTTCTTCAGCACTCACCAGCGCCATTTTCTCCACAGCACACCGCTGAGAGGAAGCTCCCCTGACTCTTCCCTGCTTATCACGGTGAAATAGGGTTTTAAAGAAGGTGGGGGCACATAATTTGGCGCAGATAAATGTTAACAGCGCTGTCTGGGTAAACATATTGTGTTTTTTCTAGAGATGAGCAAGTTCGGTTCCTCGGAATCCGAACCCCCCCGAACTTCACGCTTTTTACACGGGTCCGAGGCAGACTCGGATCTTCCCGCCTTGCTCGGCTAACCCGAGCGCGCCCGAACGTCATCATCCCGCTGTCGGATTCTCGCGAGGCTCGTATTCTATCGCGAGACTCGGATTCTATATAAGGAGCCGCGCGTCGCCGCCATTTTCACACGTGCATTGAGATTGATAGGGAGAGGACGTGGCTGGCGTCCTCTCCGTTTAGATAGAGAGTGAGACACTTGATTTACTGGAGCATTAGGAGTACTCAGAGAGTGCAGAGTTTTGCTGATAGTTATACTAGTGGTGACCACCAGTTTTATTTATTATTTAATATAATCCGTTCTCTGCCTGAAAAAAAACGATACACAGTCACATACCATATCTGTGCTCAGCCTCAGTGTGCTGCATGATAATATCATCTATGTATATCTGACTGTGCTGAGTAGTGCTCACTGCTCACACAGCTTAATTGTGGGGGAGACTGGGGAGCAGTTATAGCAGGAGTACATATTTAACAGTGCACACTTTTGCTTCCAGAGTGCCAGTGTGACTGACCAGCAGTGACCACCAGTATATTGTCTGCCTGAAAAAGTTAAACACTTGTGTGGTGTTTTTTTTTTTTATTCTATAAACGCATTCTGCTGACAGTGTCCAGCAGGCCCGCCATTCATTATATTTCTATCTTCTTCATACTAGTAGTTTAGGAGTCTGCAGTGCTGACAGTGTCCAGCAGGTCCGTCATTATACAATATATACCTGTCCTGCAGTAGTGATATATATATATTTTTTATATCATTATCATCCAGTCTATACTAGCAGACGCAGTACGGTAGTCCACGGCTGTAGCTACCTCTGTGTCGGCAGTCGCTCGTCCATAATTGTATACCTACCTGTGGTGGGTTTTTTTTTTCTATCTTCTTCATACAAGTAGTTTAGGAGTCTGCAGTGCTGACAGTGTCCAGCAGGTCCGTCATTATACAATATATATCTGTCCTGCAGTAGTGATATATATATATTTTTTATATCATTATCATCCAGTCTATACTAGCAGACGCAGTACGGTAGTCCACGGCTGTAGCTACCTCTGTGTCGGCAGTCACTCGTCCATAATTGTATACCTACCTGTGGTGGTTTTTTTTTTTTTCTATCTTCTTCATACTAGTAGTTTAGGAGTCTGCAGTGCTGACAGTGTCCAGCAGGTCCGTCATTATATAATATATACCTGTCCTGCAGTAGATATATATATATATATTTTTTATATCATTATCATCCAGTCTATACTAGCAGACGCAGTACGGTAGTCCACGGCTGTAGCTACCTCTGTGTCGGCAGTCGCTCGTCCATAATTGTATACCTACCTGTGGTGTTTTTTTTTTTTTCTATCTTCTTCATACTAGTAGTTTAGGAGTCTGCAGTGCTGACAGTGTCCAGCAGGTCCGTCATTATATAATATATACCTGTCCTGCAGTAGATATATATATATATATTTTTTATATCATTATCATCCAGTCTATACTAGCAGACGCAGTACGGTAGTCCACGGCTGTAGCTACCTCTGTGTCGGCAGTCGCTCGTCCATAATTGTATACCTACCTGTGGTGTTTTTTTTTTTTCTATCTTCTTCATACTAGTAGTTTAGGAGTCTGCAGTGCTGACAGTGTCCAGCAGGTCCGTCATTATACAATATATACCTGTCCTGCAGTAGTGATATATATATATTTTTTATATCATTATCATCCAGTCTATACTAGCAGACGCAGTACGGTAGTCCACGGCTGTAGCTACCTCTGTGTCGGCAGTCGCTCGTCCATAATTGTATACCTACCTGTGGTGGATTTTTTTTTTCTATCATCTTCATACTAGTAGTTTAGGAGTCTGCAGTGCTGACAGTGTCCAGCAGGTCCGTCATTATACAATATATACCTGTCCTGCAGTAGTGATATATATATATTTTTTATATCATTATCATCCAGTCTATACTAGCAGACGCAGTACGGTAGTCCACGGCTGTAGCTACCTCTGTGTCGGCAGTCGCTCGTCCATAATTGTATACCTACCTGTGGTGGGGTTTTTTTTTCTATCTTCTTCATACTAGTAGTCTAGGAGTCTGCAGTGCTGACAGTGTCCAGCAGGTCCGTCATTATACAATATATACCTGTCCTGCAGTAGTGATATATATATATTTTTTATATCATTATCATCCAGTCTATACTAGCAGACGCAGTACGGTAGTCCACGGCTGTAGCTACCTCTGTGTCGGCAGTCGCTCGTCCATAATTGTATACCTACCTGTGGTGGGTTTTTTTTTTCTATCTTCTTCATACTAGTAGTTTAGGAGTCTGCAGTGCTGACAGTGTCCAGCAGGTCCGTCATTATACAATATATACCTGTCCTGCAGTAGTGATATATATATATATTTTATATCATTATCATCCAGTCTATACTAGCAGATGCAGTACGGTAGTCCACGGCTGTAGCTACCTCTGTGTCGGCAGTCGCTCGTCATCCATAAGTATACTAGTATTCATCCATCTCCATTGTTTACCTGAGGTGCCTTTTAGTTGTGCCTATTAAAATATGGAGAACAAAAATGTTGAGGTTCCAAAAATAGGGAAAGATCAAGATCCACTTCCACCTCGTGCTGAAGCTGCTGCCACTAGTCATGGCCGAGACGATGAAATGCCATCAACGTCGTCTGCCAAGGCCGATGCCCAATGTCATAGTACAGAGCATGTAAAATCCAAAACACCAAATATCAGTAAAAAAAGGACTCAAAAATCTAAAATAAAATCGTCGGAGGAGAAGCGTAAACTTGCCAATATGCCATTTACCACACGGAGTGGCAAGGAACGGCTGAGGCCCTGGCCTATGTTCATGGCTAGTGGTTCAGCTTGACATGAGGATGGAAGCACTCAGCCTCTCGCTAGAAAAATGAAAAGACTTAAGCTGGCAAAAGCACAGCAAAGAACTGTGCGTTCTTCGAAATCACAAATCCACAAGGAGAGTCCAATTGTGTCGGTTGCGATGCCTGACCTTCCCAACACTGGACGTGAAGAGCATGCGCCTTCCACCATTTGCACGCCCCCTGCAAGTGCTGGAAGGAGCACCCGCAGTCCAGTTCCTGATAGTCAGATTGAAGATGTCAGTGTTGAAGTACACCAGGATGAGGAGGATATGGGTGTTGCTGGCGCTGGGGAGGAAATTGACCAGGAGGATTCTGATGGTGAGGTGGTTTGTTTAAGTCAGGCACCCAGGGAGACACCTGTTGTCCGTGGGAGGAATATGGCCATTGACATGCCTGGTGAAAATACCAAAAAAATCAGCTCTTCAGTGTGGAAGTATTTCAACAGAAATGCGGACAACATTTGTCAAGCCATGTGTTGCCTTTGTCAAGCTGTAATAAGTAGGGGTAAGGACGTTAACCACCTCGGAACATCCTCCCTTATACGTCACCTGCAGCGCATTCATCATAAGTCAGTGACAAGTTCAAAAACTTTTGGCGACAGCGGAAGCAGTCCACTGACCAGTAAATCCCTTCCTCTTGTAACCAAGCTCACGCAAACAACCCCACCAACTTCCTCAGTGTCAATTTCCTCCTTCCCCAGGAATGCCAATAGTCCTGCAGGCCATGTCACTGGCAATTCTGACGAGTCCTCTCCTGCCTGGGATTCCTCCGATGCATCCTTGCGTGTAACGCCTACTGCTGCTGGCGCTGCTGTTGTTGCTGCTGGGAGTCGATGGTCATCCCAGAGGGGAAGTCGTACTCGTAAGACCACTTTTACTACTTCCACCAAGCAATTGACTGTCCAACAGTCCTTTGCGAGGAAGATGAAATATCACAGCAGTCATCCTACTGCAAAGCGGATAACTGAGGCCTTGGCATCCTGGGCGGTGAGAAACGTGGTTCCGGTATCCATCATTACTGCAGAGGCAACTAGAGACTTGTTGGAGGTACTGTGTCCCCGGTACCAAATACCATCTAGGTTCCATTTCTCTAGGCAGGCGATACCGAAAATGTACACAGACCTCAGAAAAAGACTCACCAGTGTCCTAAAAAATGCAGTTGTACCCAATGTCCACTTAACCACGGACATGTGGACAAGTGGAGCAGGGCAGACTCAGGACTATATGACTGTGACAGCCCACTGGGTAGATGTATGGACTCCCGCCGCAAGAACAGCAGCGGCGGCACCAGTAGCAGCATCTCGCAAACGCCAACTCTTTCCTAGGCAGGCTACGCTTTGTATCACCGCTTTCCAGAATACGCACACAGCTAAAAACCTCTTACGGCAACTGAGGAAGATCATCGCAGAATGGCTTACCCCAATGGGACTCTCCTGTGGATTTGTGGCATCGGACAACGCCAGCAATATTGTGTGTGCATTAAATATGGGCAAATTCCAGCACGTCCCATGTTTTGCACATACCTTGAATTTGGTGGTGCAGAATTTTTTAAAAAACGACAGGGGCGTGCAAGAGATGCTGTCGGTGGCCAGAAAAATTGCGGGACACTTTCGGCGTACAGGCACCACGTACAGAAGACTGGAGCACCACCAAAAACTACTGAACCTGCCCTGCCATCATCTGAAGCAAGAAGTGGTAACGAGGTGGAATTCAACCCTCTATATGCTTCAGAGGTTGGAGGAGCAGCAAAAGGCCATTCAAGCCTATACAACTGAGCACGATATAGGAGGTGGAATGCACCTGTCTCAAGCGCAGTGGAAAATGATTTCAACGTTTTGCAAGGTTCTGCAACCTTTTGAACTTGCCACACGTGAAGTCAGTTCAGACACTGCCAGCCTGAGTCAGGTCATTCCCCTCATCAGGCTTTTGCAGAAGAAGCTGGAGACATTGAAGGAGGAGCTAACACAGAGCGATTCCGCTAGGCATGTGGAACTTGTGGATGGAGCCCTTAATTCGCTTAACAAGGATTCACGGGTGGTCAATCTGTTGAAATCAGAGCACTACATTTTGGCCACCGTGCTCGATCCTAGATTTAAAACCTACCTTGGATCTCTCTTTCCGGCAGACACAAGTCTGCAGGGGTTCAAAGAACTGCTGGTGAGAAAATTGTCAAGTCAAGCGGAACGCGACCTGTCAACATCTCCTCCTTCACATTCTCCCGCAACTGGGGGTGCGAGGAAAAGGCTCAGAATTCCGAGCCCACCCGCTGGCGGTGATGCAGGGCAGTCTGGAGCGACTGCTGATGCTGACATCTGGTCCGGACTGAAGGACCTGCCAACGATTACGGACATGTCGTCTACTGTCACTGCATATGATTCTCTCCCCATTGAAAGAATGGTGGAGGATTATATGAGTGACCGCATCCAAGTAGGCACGTCAGACAGTCCGTACGTATACTGGCAGGAAAAAGAGGCAATTTGGAGGCCCTTGCACAAACTGGCTTTATTCTACCTAAGTTGCCCTCCCACAAGTTTGTACTCCGAAAGAGTTTTTAGTGCCGCCGCTCACCTTGTCAGCAATCGGCGTACGAGGTTACTTCCAGAAAATGTGGAGAAGATGATGTTCATTAAAATGAATTATAATCAATTCCTCCATGGAGACATTCACCAGCAGCAATTGCCTCCACAAAGTACACAGGGAGCTGTGATGGTGGATTCCAGTGGGGACGAATTGATAATCTGTGAGGAGGGGGATGTACATGGTGATGAATCGGAGGATGATGATGAGGTGGACATCTTGCCTCTGTAGAGCCAGTTTGTGCAAGGAGAGATTAATTGCTTCTTTTTTGGTGGGGGTCCAAACCAACTCATCATTTCAGTCACAGTCGTGTGGCAGACCCTGTCACTGAAATGATGGGTTGGTTAAAGTGTGCATGTCCTGTTTATACAACATAAGGGTGGGTGGGAGGGCCCAAGGACAATTCCATCTTGCACCTCTTTTTTCTTTCATTTTTCTTTGCGTCATGTGCTGTTTGGGGAGTGTTTTTTGGAAGGGCCAGCCTGCGTGACACTGCAGTGACACTCCTAGATGGGCCAGGTGTTTGTGTCGGCCACTAGGGTCGCTGAGCTTACTCACACAGCTACCTCATTGCGCCTCTTTTTTTCTTTGCGTCATGTGCTGTTTGGGGAGTGTTTTTTGGAAGGGCCATCCTGCCTGACACTGCAGTGCCACTCCTAGATGGGCCAGGTGTTTGTGTCGGCCACTAGGGTCGCTGAGCTTAGTCTCACAGCTACCTCATTGCGCTTCTTTTTTTTCTTCTTTGCATCATGTGCTGTTTGGGGAGTATTTTTTGGAAGGGCCATCCTGCCTGACACTGCAGTGCCACTCCTAGATGGGCCAGGTGTTTGTGTCGGCCACTTGGGTCGCTGAGCTTAGTCACACAGCTACCTCATTGCGCCTCTTTTTTTCTTTGCGTCATGTGCTGTTTGGGGAGTATTTTTTGGAAGGGCCATCCTGCCTGACACTGCAGTGCCACTCCTAGATGGGCCAGGTGTTTGTGTCGGCCACTTGGGTCGCTGAGCTTAGTCACACAGCTACCTCATTGCGCCTCTTTTTTTCTTTGCGTCATGTGCTGTTTGGGGAGTATTTTTTGGAAGGGCCAGCCTGCGTGACACTGCAGTGACACTCCTAGATGGGCCAGGTGTTTGTGTCGGCCACTAGGGTCGCTGAGCTTACTCACACAGCTACCTCATTGCGCCTCTTTTTTTCTTTGCGTCATGTGCTGTTTGGGGAGTGTTTTTTGGAAGGGCCATCCTGCCTGACACTGCAGTGCTACTCCTAGATGGGCCAGGTGTTTGTGTCGGCCACTAGGGTCGCTGAGCTTAGTCTCACAGCTACCTCATTGCGCTTCTTTTTTTTCTTCTTTGCGTCATGTGCTGTTTGGGGAGTATTTTTTGGAAGGGCCATCCTGCCTGACACTGCAGTGCCACTCCTAGATGGGCCAGGTGTTTGTGTCGGCCACTTGGGTCGCTGAGCTTAGTCACACAGCTACCTCATTGCGCCTCTTTTTTTCTTTGCGTCATGTGCTGTTTGGGGAGTATTTTTTGGAAGGGCCATCCTGCCTGACACTGCAGTGCCACTCCTAGATGGGCCAGGTGTTTGTGTCGGCCACTTGGGTCGCTGAGCTTAGTCACACAGCTACCTCATTGCGCCTCTTTTTTTCTTTGCATCATGTGCTGTTTGGGGAGTGTTTTTTGGAAGGGCCATCCTGCGTGACACTGCAGTGCCACTCCTAGATGGGCCAGGTGTTTGTGTCGGCCAATTGGGTCGCTGAGCTTAGTCATCCAGCGACCTCGGTGCAAATTTTAGGACTAAAAATAATATTGTGAGGTGTGAGGTGTTCAGAATAGACTGAAAATGAGTGGAAATTATGGTTATTGAGGTTAATAATACTTTGGGATCAAAATGACCCCCAAATTCTATGATTTAAGCTGTTTTTTAGGGTTTTTTGAAAAAAACACCCGAAACCAAAACACACCCGAATCCGACAAAAAAAATCCGGTGAGGTTTTGCCAAAACGCGTTCGAACCCAAAACACGGCCGCGGAACCGAACCCAAAACCAAAACACAAAACCCGAAAAATTTCCGGTGCACATCTCTAGTTTTTTCCTGTGTCATTGGCGCTGGGTGTGTGCTGGCATACTCTCTATCTGTCTCTCCAAAGGGCCTTGTGGGGGAACTGTCTTCAGATAAGAGGATTCCCTGAGTGTGTGGTGTAACGGTACGCGTGTGTCGGCATGTCTGAAGTAGAAGGCTCTCCTAGGGAGGAGGTGGAGCAAATGACTGTGGTGTCTCCGTCGGCAACACCGACACCTGACTGGTTGGATATGTGGAATGTTTTAAGTGCTAATGTGGATTTATTGCACAAAAGGTTGGACAAAGCTGAGGGAATGTACAGGGAGTCAAGCCCTGCCTACTCCTATGTCGCTGGGACCTTCAGGGTCTCAAAAGCGCCCACTATCCCATATAGTAGACACTAATACCGACACAGATTCTGACTTCAGTGTCGACTATGATGATGCAAAGTTACAGTCCAAATTGGCTAAAAGTATTCAATATATGATTATTGCAATAAAGGATGTACTGCATATCACAGAGGACCCCCTTGTCCCTGACACGAGGGTACACATGTATAAGGAAAAGAAACCTGAGGTAACCTTTCCCCCATCTCATGAGCTGAACGAGTTATTTGAAAAGGCTTGGGAATCTCCAGATAAGAAACTGCAGATTCCCAAAAGGATTCTTATGGCGCATCCTTTCCCGACTAAGCACAGGATTCGGTGGGAATCCTCCCCAAGGGTGGACAAAGCGCTTATCCAAAAAGGTAGCGCTGCCATCCCAAGATACGGCTACCCTCGGAGATCCTGCTGATCGCAAGCAGGAGGCTACCTTGAAGTCCATTTACACACATTCTGGTACCTTACTCAGACCGGCGATAGCGTCGGCTTAGGTTTGTAGTGCTGTATCAGTGTGGACAGATACCTTATCGGCGGAAATAGATACCCTAGATAAGGATACCATTGATCCTGGGTCATATTAAAGATGCTGTCTTATATATGAGAGATGCTCAAAGAGACATTGGCCTACTGGGTTCTAGAGTCAACGCTATGGTGATTTCTGCTAGACGAGTCCTATGGACCCGACAATGGACGGGTGATGCCGACTCAAAGAGGCATATGGAGGTTTTACCTTACAAGGGTGAGGAATTGTTTGGGGAAGGTCTCTCGGACCTAATTTACACAGCTACGGCAGGTAAATCAATTTTTTTGCCTCACAGCCTAAGAAAGCGCCACCTTATCAGATGCAGTCCTTTCGGTCACATAGAAAAAGAGAGTACAAGGATCGTCCTTTCTTGCCAGAGGTAAGGTCAGAGGGAAAAAGCTGCCAACCACAGCTAGTTCCCAGGAGAAGTCCTCCCCGGCCTCTACAAAATCCACCACATGATGCTGGGGCTTCGCTGAGGGAGTCCGCCCCAGTGGGGGCACGTCTTCGACTTTTAAGCCACATCTGGGTTCACTCACAGGTGGATCCCTGGGCAATAGAAATTGTTTCCCAGGGTTACAAGCTGGAATTCTAAGAGGTGCCTCCTCGCCGGTATTTCAAATCGGCCCTACCAGCTTCTCCCCCAGAAAGGGAGATAGTTTTAAATGCAATTCACAAATTGTGTCTTCAACAGGTGGTGGTAAAAGTTCCCCTGCTTCAACTCAAACTCTGTTTGTCGTCCCGAAACCGGACGGTTCAGTCAGACCCATTTTAAATTTAAAATCCTTGAACCTATACTTGAAAAGGTTCAAGATGGAATCGCTCAGAGCGGTCATCGCCAGCCTAGAAGGGGGGGATGTTATGGTATCCCTGGACATAAAGGATGCATACCTTCATGTTCCCATATATCCACCTCATCAGGCATACCTGAGATTTGCGGTACAGGATTGTCATTACCAATTTCAGACGTTGCCTTTTGGGTTTCACGGCCCGAGGATTTTCACCAAGGTAATGGCGGAAATGATGGTGCTCCTGCGCAAGCAGGGTGTCACAATTATCCCGTACTTGGACGATCTCCTCATAAAAGCGAGATCACGAGAGCAGTTGTTGAACAGCATGTCACTTTCACTGAAGGTGTTACAACACGGCTGGATTCTCAATATCCCGAAGTCACAGTTGGTTCCTACGACTCGTTTGACCTTTTTAGGCATGATTCTGGATACGGACCAGAAAAGGGTTTATCTTCTGATAGAAAAGGCCCGGGAACTGATAACTCTGGTCAGGGACTTATTGAAGCCAAAACAGGTGTCAGTGCATCACTGCACTCGAGTCCTGGGAAAAATGGTGGTGTCTTACGAGGCCAATCCCTTCGGCAGGTTCCATGCAAGGACTTTCCAATGGGACCTACTGGACAAGTGGTCCGGGTCACATCTACAGATTCATTGGATGATCACCCTGTCCCCCAGGGCCAGGGCATCTCTCCTGTGGTGGCTGCAGAGTGCTCACCTTATAGAGCGACGCAGGTTCGGCATTCAGGACTGGATTCTGGTAATCACGGACGCGAGCCTCCGAGGTTGGGGAGCAGTCACGCAGGGAAGAAACTTCCAAGGTCTTTGGTCAAGCCAGGAGACTTGTCTTCACATCAACGTCCTGGAGCTGAGGGCCATATACAACGCCCTTTGTCATGCGAAGACTTTGCTTCGCGACCTACCGGTTCTGATTCAGTCAGACAACATAACCGCAGTGGCTCATGTAAACCGCCAAGGCGGCACAAGGAGCAGAGTGGCAATGGCAGAAGCCACCAGGATTCTTCGCTGGGCGGAAAATGACGTAAGCGCACTGACAGCAGTGTTCATTCCGGGAGTGGACAACTGGGAATCAGACTTCCTCAGCAGACACCATCTACATCCAGGAGAGTGGGGACTTCATCAGGAAGTCTTTGCGCAGATTGCAAGTCAGTGGGGACTGCCCCAGATAGACATGATGGTATACCGCCTCAACAAGAAACTACAGAGGTATTGCGCCAGGTCAAGAGACCCTCAGGCGGTGGCAGTGGATGCCCTGGTGACACCGTGGGTGTTCCAGTCGGTCTATGTGTTTCCTCCTCTTCATCTCATCCCCAAGGTGTTGAGAATAATAAGCAAAAGAGGAGTACAGACAATTCTCATTGTTCCAGATTGGCCGCGAAGGGCCTGGTATCCAGATCTGCAGGAAATGCTCACAGAAGATCCGTGGCCTCTTCCTCGAAGACCGAACCTGTTACAACAGGTGCCCTGTCTGTTCCAAGACTTACCGCGGCTGCGTTTGACGTCATGACGGTTGAACGCCGGATCCTAGCGGAAAAGGGCATTCATACTCTGACAAAGGCTAGGAAGGACGTGACGGCGAAACATTATCACTGTATCTGGAGGAAGTATGTTTCTTGGTGTGAATCCATGAATGCTCCTACAGAAGACTTCCACTTGGGCCGGTTTCTCCACTTTCTACAGACTGGAGTGGATATGGGCCTAAAGTTAGGCTCCATGAAGGTACAGATTTTGGTCCTTTCTATATTCTTCCAGAAAGAATTGGCTTCTCTCCCAGAAGTCCAGACTTTTGTAAAGGGAGTGCTGCACATCCAGCCTCCTTTTGTGCCCCCAGTGGCACCATGGGACCTTAACGTGGTGTTACATTTCCTAAAATCTCACTGGTTTGAGCCTCTTCAAACTGTTGAGTTAAAATTTCTCACTTGGAAAGTGGTCATGTTGTTGGCCTTGGCATCTACAAGGCAGGTGTCCGAATTGGCGGCCTTGTCTCATAGGAGCCCCTATCTCATTTTCCATGTGGATAGGGCAGAGTTGAGGTGGTGTCATCGTTTCATATGAACCAACCTATTGTGGTGCCTGTGGATACGGGAGATTTGGAGGATTACAAATCCCTTTATGTAGTCAGGGCCTTAAAAATTTACGTAGCCAGGACGGCTCGAATTAGGAAAACAGAAGCTCTGTTTGTCCTGTATGCAGCCAACAAGGTTGGTGCTCTTGCTTCTAAGCAGACTATTGCTCTCTAGATCTGTAACACGATTCAGCAGGCTCATTCTACAGCTGGATTGCCGGTACCAAATTCGGTAAAGGCCCATTCCACTAGGAAGGTGGGCTCTTCCTGGGCGGCTGCCTGAGGCGTCTCGGCTTTACAGTTGTGCCGAGCAGCTACTTGGTTGGGTTCAAACACTTTTGCTAAATTCTACAAGTTTGATACCCTGGCTGATGAGGACCTCATGTTTGCTCAATCGGTGCTGCAGAGTCATCCGCACTCTCCCGCCCGGTTTGGAGCTTTGGTATAATCCCCAAGGTCCCAGCATCCTCTAGGACGTAAAAGAAATAAGATTTTTAAACCTACCGGTAAATCTTTTTCTCCTAGTCCGTAGAGGATGCTGGGCGCCCGTCCCAGTGCGGACATATTTCTGCATGACTTGTATATAGTTCTTGCTTACATAAGGGTTATGTTACAGTTAAGATCAGTCGTTGACTGATACTGTTTGTTCATACTGTTAACTGGTTGCGTATATTCCAGGTTATACGGTGCGGATGGTGTGGGCTGGTATGAATCTTGCCCTTAGATTACCAAAATCCTTTCCTCGTACTGTCCATCTCCTCTGGGCACAGTTTCCCTAACTGAGGTCTGGAGGAGGGGCATAGAGGGAGGAGCCAGTGCACACTCATTCTAAAGTTCTTTATAGTGCCCATGTCTCCTGCGGAGCCCGTCTATACCCAATGGTCTTTACGGAGTCCCCAGCATTCTCTATGGACTAGGAGAAAAAGATTTACAGGTAGGTTTAAAATCTTATTTTTGAATTGGTCCTGGACCACCAATCCAAGGCACCCCTGCAAGTGTCCTGAGGCACCCCAGGGTGCAGTTTGAGAACCACTGGTTTAGTGAGTACCCAGCATAATTATTGTAGCTGGTCTCAGTGGCGCACGCAGGGGGGGTTTCCGAGTACCTGGAAACCCTCCCTGATGAGACAATTTTTTATTTTTGAGATGGAGACACCGCGTTCTGTAGCTGCTGTAGCAGCAGAGAGCAGCAGGGATCCAGGAATATCCGGGGGGAGCTGCTGGCTGTGTATGCCTAGCCACAGCAGCTCCCTCCGTCCTCACTGACAGTGCCATCCATCTGCTCCCGCCTCCCAGTCCCAGCCCCTGGGTATGTATAAAATATATAATTTATACTGTATATGAAGTTTACGTGTATGTATGCATGTGTGTGTATATGTATGCATGCATGCGTGTGTGTGTGCATAAATGAATGTGTGTGCTATATATATATATATATATATATATATATATATATATATAATTAGTGATGAGCGGGTTCGGTTTCCGAGAAACCGAACCCCCCCGAACTTTACCCTTTTTACACGGGTCCGAGCCATACTCGGATTCTCCCGTATGGCTCGGTTAACCCGAGCGCGCCCGAACTTCATCATCCCGCTGTCGGATTCTCGCGAGATTCGGATTCTATATAAGCAGCCGCGCGTCGCCGCCATTTTCACTCGTGCATTGGAGATGATAGGGAGAGGACGTGGCTGGCGTCCTCTCTGTTTATTGTAGAACACAGTTGACTTGATTGGTTGTTTTTTATTGCTTACTTGTGGGGAGGATTGGGGAGCAGCTGAGTACAGTGCAGAGTTTTGCTGATAAGTGACCACCAGTTTTTTTTATCCGTTCTCTGCCTGAAAAAAACGCTCCATACCATATCTGTGCTCAGTGTGCTGCATGATATATCTGTGCTGAGTGCTCACACTGCTTAATTGTGGGGACTGGGGAGCAGCTATAGCAGGAGTACAGTGCAGAGTTTTGCTGACAGTGACCACCAGTATACGTTGTCTGCCTGAAAAACACTCCATATCTGTGCTCACAGTGTGCTGCTTTATTGTGGGGACTGGGGACCACCAGTATAATTAATATTATATAGGAGGAGTACAGTGCAGAGTGCACTGCTGTACCTACCTCTGTGTCATCACTCGTCATTCATTAAGTATACTATCCATCTACATTGTATACCTGTTGTGCATTTTAGACTAGTTTAGCAGTTTGCTGACAGTGTCCACCAGTATACTATATATAGCAGTACGGTAGGCCACTGCTGTACCTACCTCTGTGTCATCACTCGTCATCCATTAAGTATACTATCCATCTACATTGTATACCTGTGGTGCATTTTAGACTAGTTTAACAGTTTGCTGACAGTGTCAACCAGTATACTATATATAGCAGTACGGTAGGCCACTGCTGTACCTACCTCTGTGTCGTCACTCGTCATCCATTAAGTATACTATCCATCTACATTGTATACCTGTGGTGCATTTTAGACTAGTTTAGCAGTTTGCTGACAGTGTCCACCAGTATACTATATATAGCAGTACGGTAGGCCACTGCTGTACCTACCTCTGTGTCGTCACTCGTCATCCATTAAGTATACTGTCCATCTACATTGTATACCTGTGGTGCATTTTAGACTAGTTTAGCAGTTTGCTGACAGTGTCCACCAGTATACTATATATAGCAGTACGGTAGGCCACTGCTGTACCTACCTCTGTGTCGTCACTCGTCATCCATTAAGTAAACTATCCATCTACATTGTATACCTGTGGTGCATTTTAGACTAGTTTAGTAGTTTGCTGACAGTGTCCACCAGTATACTATATACAGGGGCGGATCCAGAAAAAAATTACAGGGGGGGCACCATAAGGGGCGTGGCTTCGTTGGAATGGGCGTGGTATTGCAGGAAAAGACTATCTTATACCCCAGTTTTGCAACCTGCACGCCCAGACGTTGGCCACCACAGGAAAGAAAAATAATCCTGATTCATGCCCCTTACATTATTTGTCATTTTTCCTCCTTATAGTAATGCCCAGTATACATTATGCCACATACTGCAATGGCCCTTAGACATTATGCCACACACAATAATGCACATGACACAGTATGCACACACCGTAATGCCCCCGACACATTATGCCACACACCGTAATGCCCCCGACACATTATGCCACACACTATAATGCCTGTGACACATTATGACAGGAATTGCAATGCCCGTTATACATTATGCTACACACTGCAATGCCCCTGATACATTATAGCACATACAATGTCATTGACACATTATGACACACACTGCAATGTTCGTGATACATTATACCACACACTGCAATGCCCGATACATTATAGCACATACAATGCCTGTGACACATTATGCCACACACTGCAATGAACTTGAGACATTATACCACAATGCCCATGATATAGTATACCATACACCGTAATGCCTGTGACACATACCGCAATGCCCGTTATACCCTATGCCACACACCGCAATGCCCGTTATATATTATGCCACACTGCAATGACCCTGAGACATTATACCACATACCACAATGCCCGTGATATAGTATACCACACACCGTAATGCCTGACACATTATGACACACACCGCAATGTCCGTGATACATTATGCCACACACTGCAATGACCCTGAGACATTATACCACATATCACAATGCCAGCGATATAGTATACCATACACCGTAATGCCTGTGACACATTATGACACACACCGCAATGTCCGTGATACATTATGCCACACACCGTAATGCCCATTGCACATTAAGTCCTACAGTAAGGCTTCTAATTACTTTTCAAATACCTGCTCGTTGTCAGGGGTTTCATGCACTGGGTGTCATGCTCGTTGCCAGGGGTTTCATGCTCTTGGTTCCATGCACGGTGCCAGGGGTTTTCATGCTCAGGGTGTCATGCTCGTTGCCAGGGGTTTCATGCACTGGGTGTCATGCTCGTTGCCAGGGGTTTCATGCACTGGGTGTCATGCTCGTTGCCAGGGGTTTCATGCACCGAGTGTCATGCTCGTTGCTAGGAGGTAGTCCTTGTTGCTAGGGCTGTGCTCCCAGTGCCACATATGTCCCCAGTGCCAGATATTCCCCCACGGTGCCAGGTACTCACATGCCCCCAGTGCCAAATATAGCCCCCCCCCATGTGCCAGGTACACATATACCCCCCCAGTGCCACATATGCCCCCAGTGCCAGATATTCCCCGACAGTGCCACATATGCCCCCAGTGCCAGATATCCCCCCCCAGTGCTATATATGCCCCCAGTGCCACATATGCCGCAGTGCCAGATATTCCCCCCCAGTGCCACATATGCCCCCAGTGCCAGATATCCCCCCCCAGTGCCACATATGCCCCCAGTGCCAGATATCCCCCCCCCAGTGCCATATATGCCCCCAGTGCCAGATATTCCCCCCAGTGCCATATATGTCCTCAGTGCCAGATATTCTCTCCCTCCCCCCTCCCTGCCAAATATGCCCCCAGTGCCAGATATTCCCCCCCAGTGCCAGACATGCCCCCTCAGTGCGTCCCCCCCCTTCCTCCGCTGCCACCGCTCCCCCCGCTCCCCTGCTGTTAGGAGGGACACGGAGGGCACAGTGCACGCCTCTCTGTGTCCCTCCTGTGTCTCCGGCGGCCGCGGGTCACTCTAATAAAGGAAGTGCTCACGAACGGCACTTCCTTTATGAGACCCGCGGCCGCCGGAGACCCAGGAGGGACACAGGGAGGCGTGCACTGTGCCCTCCGTGTCCCTCCTAACAGCAGGGGAGGAAACGAGACCGCAGACTGACATGCGGACGCTCGTCCGCATGTCAGTCTGCACTAAATCAGTGGCGCCCCCGCACTGCCCGCAGCAATACAAAAATCAACTAAAAATGACAGGGGGGGCACGTGCCTTGGTGCCCCCCCCCCTAAATCCGCCACTGTCTATATATAGCAGTACGGTAGGCCACTACTGTACCTACCTGTGTCGTCACTCGTCATCCATTAAGTATACTATCCATCTACATTGTATACCTGTGGTGCATTTTAGTTGTGCGCAGTATATAACGTAGTAGGCCATTGCTATTAATACTGACATATAATTCCACACATTACAATATGGAGAACAAAAATGTGGAGCTTAAAAAAATAGGGAAAGATCAAGATCCACTTCCACCTAGTGCTGAATCTGCTGCCACTAGTCATGGCCGAGACGATGAAATGCCATCAACGTCGTCTGCCAAGGCCGATGCCCAATGTCATAGTAGAGAGCATGTAAAATCCAAAACACAAAAGTTCAGTAAAATGACCCAAAAATTAAAAGCGTCTGAGGAGAAGCGTAAACTTGCCAATATGCCATTTACAACACGGAGTGGCAAGGAACGGCTGAGGCCCTGGCCTATGTTCATGGCTAGTGGTTCAGCTTCAAATGAGGATGGAAGCACTCATCCTCTCGCTAGAAAAAAGAAAAGACTTAAGCTGGCAAAAGCACAGCAAAGAACTGTGCGTTCTTCGAAATCACAAATCCCCAAGGAGAGTCCAATTGTGTCGGTTGCGATGCCTGACCCTCCCAACACTGGACGGGAAGAGATTGCGCCTTCCACCATTTGCACGCCCCCTGCAAGTGCTGGAAGGAGCACCAGCAGTCCAGTTCCCGATAGTCAAATTGAAGATGTCAGTGTTGAAGTACACCAGGATGAGGATATGGGTGTTGCTGGCGCTGGGGAGGAAATTGACAAGGAGGATTCTGATGGTGAGGTGGTTTGTTTAAGTCAGGCACCTGGGAAGACACCTGTTGTCCGTGGGAGGAATATGGCCATTGACATGCCTGATCAAAATACAAAAAAAAATCAGCTCTTCGGTGTGGAATTATTTCAACACAAATGTGGACAACAGGTGTCAAGCCGTGTGTTGCCTTTGTCAAGCTGTAATAAGTAGGGGTAAGGACGTTGAACACCTCGGAATATCCTCCCTTATACGTCACCTGCAGCGCATTCATCATAAGTCAGTGACAAGTTCAAAAACTTTGGGTGACAGCGGAAGCAGTCCACTGACCAGTAAATCCCTTCCTCTTGTAACCGAGCTCCTGCAAACCACACCACCAACTCCCTCAGTGTCAATTTCCTCATTACCCAGGAAAGCCAATAATCCTGCAGGCCATGTCACTGGCAAGTCTGACGAGTGCTCTACTGCCTGGGATTCCTCCGATGCATCCTTGAGTGTAACGCCTACTGCTGCTGGCGCTGCTGCTGTTGCTGCTGGGAGTCGATCGTCATCCCAGAGGGGAAGTCGGAAGACCACTTGTACTACTTCCAGTAAGCAATTGACTGTCCAACAGTCCTTTGCGAGGAAGATGAAATATCACAGCAGTCATCCTGCTGCAAAGCGGATAACTGAGGCCTTGGCAGCCTGGGCGGTGAGAAACGTGGTTCCGGTATCCATCGTTAATTCAGAGACAACTATAGACTTGATTGAGGTACTGTGTCCCCGGTACCAAATACCATCTAGGTTCCATTTCTCTAGGCAGGCGATACCGAAAATGTACACAGACCTCAGAAAAAGACTCACCTGTGTCCTAAAAAATGCAGTTGTACCCAATGTCCACTTAACCACGGACATGTGGACAAGTGGAGCAGGGCAGACTCAGGACTATATGACTGTGACAGCCCACTGTATTGCCTCCCGCTGCAAGAACAGCAGCGGCGGCACCAGTAGCAGCATCTCGCAAACGCCAACTCGTTCCTAGGCAGGCTACGCTTTGTATCACCACTTTCCAGAATAGGCACACAGCTGAAAACCTCTTACGGCAACTGAGGAAGATCATCGCAGAATGGCTTACCCCAATTGGACTCTCCTGGGGACTTGTGACATCGGACAACGCCAGCAATATTGTGTGTGCATTACATCTGGGCAAATTCCAGCACGTCCCATGTTTTGCACATACCTTGAATTTGGTGGTGCAGAATTATTTAAAAAACGACAGGGGCGTGCAAGAGATGCTGTCAGTGGCCCGAAGAATTGCGACCCACTTTCGGCATTCATGCACCGCGTACAGAAGACTGGAGCACCACCAAACATTCCTGAACCTGCCCTGCCATCATCTGAAGCAAGAGGTGATAACGAGGTGGAATTCAACCCTCTATATGCTTCAGAGGATGGAGGAGCAGCAAAAGGCCATTCAAGCCTATACATCTGCCCACGATATAGGCAAAGGAGGTGGAATGCACCTGACTCAAGCGCAGTGGAGAATGATTTCAACGTTGTGCAAGGTTCTGCAACCCTTTGAACTTGTCACACGTGAAGTCAGTTCAGACACTGCCAGCCTGAGTCAGGTCATTCCCCTCATCAGGCTTTTGCAGAAGAAGCTGGAGACATTGAAGGAGGAGCTAAAACAGAGCGATTCCGCTAGGCATGTGGGACTTGTGGATGGAGCCCTTAATTCGCTTAACCAGAATTCACTGGTGGTCAATCTGTTGAAATCAGAGCACTACATTTTGGCCACCGTGCTCGATCCTAGATTTAAAGCCTACGTTGTATCTCTCTTTCTGGCAGACACAAGTCTGCAGAGGTTCAAAGACCTGCTGGTGAGAAAATTGTCAAGTCAAGCGGAACGTGACCAGTCACCATCTCCTCCTTCACATTCTCCCGCAACTGGGGGTGCGAGGAAAAGGCTAAGAATTCCGAGCCCACCCGCTGGCGGTGATGCAGGGCAGTCTGGAGCGAGTGCTGACATCTGGTCCGGACTGAAGGACATGCCAACGATTACTGACATGTCGTCTACTGTCACTGCATATGATTCTCTCACCATTGAAAGAATGGTGGAAGATTATATGAGTGACCGCATCCAATTAGGCACGTCAGACAGTCCGTACGTATACTGGCAGGAAAACGAGGCAATTTGGAGGCCCTTGCAGAAACTGGCTTTATTCTACCTAAGTTGCCCTCCCTCCAGTGTGTACTCTGAAAGAGTGTTTAGTACAGCCGCTCACCTTGTCAGCAATCGGCGTACGAGGTTACTTCCAGAAAATGTGGAGAAGATGATGTTCATTAAAATGAATTATAATCAATTCCTCCGTGGAGACATTCACCAGCAGCAATTGCCTCCAGAAAGTACACGGGGACCTGAGATGGTGGATTCCAGTGGGGACGAATTAATAATCTGTGAGGAGGGGGATGTACACAGTGAAAGGGGTGAGGAATCGGAGGATGATGATGAGGTGGACATCTTGCCTCTGTAGAGCCAGTTTGTGCAAGGAGAGATTGATTGCTTCTTTTTTGGTGGGGGCGAAACCAACCAGTCATTTCAGTCACAGTCGTGTGGCAGACCCTGTCACTGAAATGATGGGTTCGTTAAAGTGTGCATATCCTGTTTATACAACATAAGGGTGGGTGGGAGGGCCCAAGGACAATTCCTTCTTGCACCTCTTTTTTCTTTCATTTTTCTTTGCATCATGTGCTGTTTGGGGAGTATTTTTTTGAAGGGCCATCCTGCCTGACACTGCAGTGCCCCTCCTAGATGGGCCAGGTGTTTGTGTCGGTCGCTTAGCTTAGTCACACAGCTACCTTATTACGCCTCTTTATTTCTTTGCATCATGTGCTGTTTGGGGAGTATTTTTTTGAAGGGCCATCCTGTCTGACACTGCAGTGTCACTCCTAGATGGGCCAGGTGTTTGTGTCGGCCACTTGAGTCGCTTAGCTTAGTCACACAGCTACCTCATTGCGCCTTTTTTTTTCTTTGCATCATGTGCTGTTTGGGGAGATTTTTTTTTGAAGTGCCATCCTGCCTGACACTGCAGTGCCACTCCTAGATGGGCCAGGTGTTTGTGTCGGCCACTAGGACTAAAAATAATATTGTGAGGTGTGAGGTGTTCAGAATAGACTGAAAATGAGTGGAAATTATGGTTATTGAGGTTAATAATACTATGGGATCAAAATCACCCCCAAATTCTATGATTTAAGCTGTTTTTTAGGGTTTTTTGAAAAAAACACCCGAATCCAAAACACACCCGAATCCGACAAAAAAATTTCGGTGAGGTTTTGCCAAAACGCGTCCGAATCCAAAACACGGCCGCGGAACCGAACCCAAAACCCGAAAAATTTCCGGTGCACATCACTAATATATATATATATATATATATATCAGACAGCAATGGTGGCTGCACTCACTCGCACAGGAAACATTATATTAAATGCTTCTATGTGTTGGTTTTATTAAAAAAACTGTTGTCAGGAATCCAAACATTAAAAAGGTCTTACCTTAAATACATTTTCACATACTTTCACATTTAAGGTAAGACCTTTTTAATTAGAAAAAATTACCAAGTTGCGCTAGACAATCAAATAAAAAAGCATTTATTTTAATGCATAAAATGTATTATGATAACAACAATTCTCCCGGGAGTACAATACACACTTTAAAATGACATCTCTATGACTATATACCTACTGCTACTTTTATAACAGAAGTACAAATTAGTACTATTCAAGAGCTTATAACCCCAGGCCAGGGATATCACTTTAAATAAATTATTAGCAACAGAAATGATTAGTATCTGTTAGCAAAAAAAAAAAAAAAAAGTATGTGTTGACATACAAAAAACTCACTTGGTCCACATGAATTCCGAACAGTCCTGATCATTGATAACTGTGAGCCTAATCCAATGATCCTGTAGTAGACCGGACCCTTAAGCAATAAATAGAAACTCACGTAGTTGATGCTGTGAGCAAATGCATAATAGGTAAACCACTAGCCGCTGAGACAAGGGGGAGAGCCCGGAGCGATGTTGCTGCGGTCAGCCGCTGACCCCTGCACGGGGAGTGGAGAGCCGTACCTGAAGTGACCGCCGGACTAGATGAAATGCGGCTGTGTATAGCTGACACGCGGCTGCAGTATCCGGACGGTTGGCTGCCACCCTGCGTGGCACAATGTATGGGCTCTCAACAGCAGGCGGCTGACCTGTGCTCCCACGGGCAGCTCCGATTGAGCCTCCCTGCAGATTGCCAGTGTGTATAGACGGTAAATGGACACTCAGGCGGCGGCTGATCCGTAATCAGTGGTATACCGTAGTAGCAATACTTATGAAGAGAGCTGATCTCCCGCACAGAATAAAGCTGGATGAGGCTCCAAGTGAAGTTAGTAATGATGAGCACCTGTATCCTAACGCGTTTCAATGCCAGCAGGGCGTCTTCTTCCAAAGGCAACATCGCTCCGGGCTCTCCCCCTTGTCTCAGCGGCTAGTGGTTTATCTATTATGCATTTGCTCACAGCATCAACTAAGTGAGTTTCTATTTATTGCTTAAGGGTCCGGTCTGCTACAGGATCATTGGATTAGGCTCACAGTTATCAATGATCAGGACTGTTCGGAATTCATGTGGACCAAGTGAGTTTTTTGTATATCAACACAGACTTTTTTTTTTTTTTTTAATTTTTTTGTTAACAGATACTAATCATTTCTGTTGCTAATAATTTATTTAAAGTGATATCCCTGGCCTGGGGTTATAAGCTCTTGAATAGTACTAATTTGTACTTCTGTTATAAAAGTAGCAGTAGGTATATAGTCATAGAGATGTCATTTTAAAGTGTGTATTGTACTCCCGGGAGAATTGTTGATATCATAATACATTTTATGCATTAAAATAAATGCTTTTTTATTTGATTGTCTAGCGCAACTTGGTAATTTTTTCTACTTAAGTGTGCTTTTGGGGATTGGCATTCCCTTCCCAAGCTGCTGCTGATAATCATCTATACACCACCACTCACTGAGCGCTCAGCTTATTTTCCCCTCTAAGACCTTTTTAATGTCTGGATTCCTGACAACAGTTTAATAAAAACAAAATGTAGAAGCATTTAATATCACGTTTCTTGTATGACCACGAGTGCCAACACCATTGCAATCTACTTTAAATTTACATCTGAAGGCACTACATATATATAGTGTGTATGTGTGTGAAAAAAAAGTGTGTGTATATGTATGTATATATATATATATATATATATATATACACACACTGCTCAAAAAAATAAAGGGAACACTAAAATAACACATCCTAGATCTGAATGAATGAAATGTTCTTATTAAATACTTTGTTCTTTACATAGTTGAATGTGCTGACAACAAAATCACACAAAAATTATCAATGGAAATCAAATTTATTAACCCATAGAGGTCTGGATTTGGAGTCACCCTCAAAACTAAAGTGGAAAAGCACACTACAGGCTGATCCAACTTTGATGTAATGTCCTTAAAACAAGTCAAAATGAGGCTCAGTAGTGTGTGTGGCCTCCACGTGCCTGTATGACTTCCCTACAATGCCTGGGCATGCTCCTGATGAGGTGGCGGATGGTCTCCTGAGGGATCTCCTCCCAGACCTGGACTATAGCATCCGCCAACTCCTGGATAGTCTGTGGTGCAACGCCACGTTGGAGGATGGAGCGAGACATGATGTCTCAGATGTGCTCAATTGGATTCAGGTCTGGGGAACTGGCGGGCAGTCCATAGCATCAATGCCTTCGCCTTGCAGGAACTGCTGACACACTCCAGCCACATGAGGTCTAGCATTGTCTTACAGTAGGAGGAACCTAGGGCCAACCGCACCAGCATATGGTCTTACAAGGGGTCTGAGGATCTCATCTCGGTACGTAATGGCAGTCAGGCTACCTCTGGCAATCACATGGAGGGCTGTGTGGCCCCCCAAAGAAATGCCACCCCACACCATTACTGACCCACTGCCAAACCGGTCATGCTGGAGGATGTTGCAGGCAGCAGAACATTCTCCTTGGCATCTCCAGACTCTGTCACGTCTGTCACATGTGCTCAGTGAGAACCTGCTTTCATCTGTGAAGAGCACAGGGCGCCAGTGGCGAATTTGCCAATCTTGGTGTTCTCTGGCAAATGCCAAACGTCCTGCACGGTGTTGGGCTGTAAGCACAACCCCCACCTGTGGACGTTGGGCCCTCATCCCACCCTCATGGAGTCTGTTTCTGATCGTTTGAGTAGACACATGCACATTTGTGGCTTGCTGGAGGTCATTTTGCAGGGCTCTGGCAGTGCTCCTCCTGTTCCTCCTTGCACAAAGGCGGAAGTAGCGGTCCTGCTGCTGGGTTGTTGTCCTCCTACGGCCTCCTCCACGTCTCCTGATGTACTGGCCTGTCTCCTGGTAGCACCTCCATGCTCTGGACACTACGCTGACAGACACAGCAAACCTTCTTGCCACAGCTCGCATTGATGTGCCAGCCTGGATGAGCTGCACTACCTGAGCCACTTGTGTGGGTTGTAGGGAGGTCATACAGGCACGTGGAGGCCACACACACTACTGAGCCTCATTTTGACTTGTTTTAAG